>NW_022900917.1:4980159-4996308 GCF_012274545.1 Fukomys damarensis
TCTTCTTCTTCTTCTTCTTCTTCTCCTTCATCCTTTTTTTAAGTAGGAAATATTTATTGAAAGAAAGAGAGCTTCTGTCCAAGAGACAGAAAGGGGACTGGAAAATGGGTTGCCCACTCACCCAACCTCCCAAAGGTGTTTCATGGGACAAAGCCATGAGGTGAGGCAGGTTTAAAGTGGGACAAAGCTATAGTCAACTAGTACAATTACAAATCACTTAGGCAATATTGATTAAATGGGGACCCAAAGGGGAAACAAGTCACACGGCATGCTAGCAAGCATACAAGGGATGAGCGAGGATTTTCGGTGGTAAGGGCTGGGTCAGGGATCTTTCCTGGAAGATCTTGGTCACCCACCCAGGTAACTGATACCTATTTAAAAGAGAAGTCACTATATTGAGGACATACTCCTAAGTGAAATAAATAAGTCACACAAGTATAAATACTGAATAGTTTCTCTGGTGTGAATAAACTACAATAGTACATAAGATCCTAATGCTATAATAGACAATGTGAAATAGGATGAAAGGGGCTAAAGGTGTAGGGAAAGTGGGAAGGGTAGGGGAAAGGGAATAAGGGAAAAGAAAAAAATATGAAAAAAATGGAAATGAAGGGTTTGTAAAGGGGGAGGGGAGGAGGGGTGAAGGGAGGGCAGGGACAAGGGGAAAAAATGAGAACCAAGACCTGTCATGTAAAGGTACAGGATCCCAATAATGAATGTAACTGTATTGTATACCTAGATTGTACCAATAAACTAAATTAATAAATAAAAAATAAATTAATAAAATAGAAGTCACTGTTATTTATCCCACTTGGGTGTGGTAGTTTCTCTCCTTTTACAATGCTGGCCTTCAGCATTGTGTCTTGATTGTCCTCCCTGTTGGCTCCTTGCGGGCTGGCCCTGTCTAACTGCCCACACTCTATCTAATTAACTTACCTATCTGCAGTAATCCCAGACTTCTCCTTCTTTAATTTGTATGTGTTGGGTATTTTGTCCCAGCAACAATAAATTAACCAAGACAGAGCTGGGTTTTGTTGTTGTTGTTGTTGTTGCTGTTTTTCCATCAGTGCCTTTTATTTTATGCTCATTCCTTGCAAGAGGCTATAGTCTCAGGAACTCAAACAGCAGCCTCTCTTTGTGGCCTCTCCCGCCAGTCTATACCATGTCTGTACTGCAGCTAGGCCTATCTGCTGTGTCCTTCGGAAGCCCAGCCAGTCAGCCCCAGCGCGTCTTCCACCAAAGTCCCTCAGGTCACGGCCAAGGTGGGGCCAGTAGGTCCTAGTCAGAAGCCATAACATCATCCGTGCAGTGTGCTGCTCCTGACATCAGCCCAGCCAACCCAGCAGCCCTCACCCCAGCACCGTGTCCATCAGCAAGGTCCGGCCCAAGGCTAGAGGGTGGGCAGCAGCAGCTTGTGTGTGCCCAGGCACCACGCACACCTAGCCTGGCACAGAGGACTTGTTGAGCTGCTCGAGCTCCTCACTGCAAAGGTCTGCCTGGTACAAGCTAACCTCGCTCCCCAAACTGCTCTGCCCTCTTCCTGGGCAAGAGCATCTGCAGCGAACGTTCCCCAGAGGAGAACTTCAAGCCAAAGCACTATGGCCAGGCTGGGTGAGCATGGCCACCAGCCAGCGGTGCCCGGTTCTTCATCACTGCAGTCAAGACAGCCTGACGTGCTGTTTGCCAAGGTTCTAGGGGGCGTGGTGAGTCCTGGAGGCTGTCGGGGCAGGGGCTACTTGGGTTTTATCCCACTCTCAGAAGAACCCAAGCCACGGATGCAGGGCAGTGTTCATCATGTCTCCCAACGCAGGGGCAATCGAGAATAAACAGCCCACACCCAGCTAGGTGGAGGCTGAGACAGGAGTCGTGCCTAGGAGTTTGAGGCCAGCCTGGGCTAGGAGCAAGAACTAATAAAACAAGAACCCACTGCATCTCCAGGCACCAGCAGAGGCCAGCCAGGCTTGCTGGGAACACAGAGCTGCAGGATCCTGCCCATCACGCACTAAACGGGGCTGCCCGGGGTCCAGCAGAACACGGTGGCCCTGAGAAGCTGTTAGGTCCCTCACTGCCCGGTCACTCTCTGCTCCTCCTCACTCTCCACCTGACCCGAATCTCAGGGTTTGTGGGCTCTTTGTCCCAGGTGGGTCCCAGCCCTCCTGGGCCACACGCTGAGGCACGAAGGTCTCCCTCCTCATCCAACGTGCCTTCCCTTCCCAGGAGGTGGTGCGGAAGGCGGACAGCACCAAGGCAGACAACCGGGACAAGCCCCTGAAGGACCTGACCATCACAGGCTGCCATCGCCAAGGAGTAGGGCACTAGGGGCCGCTGCCCTCCACGTCACCATCTGTGCCAGCCCCGCCGCCCTCATGAGGGTGAAGGTAGCCCGGCCCCAGGCTCTGTGCTTTACTGCCCCGGTGCTGGCACCTGACTGAACGGACCACTTGCCTCACGTTCTGCAGGCCCAGTTTTGTAACAATCCGCTGGTACTGTTACTGACCAGTAAAAAGAGGGCTTTTTTAATAACCTGTGTGTGGGCTGCCTTAGGTCTGCAGTCCCCCTCCCGAGTCTTTATCCCCCATATCAGGATTCCGCTGTGCTGTGGGCATTTGCCCTTTCGCCAGGCTGCCAAACTTCACCGGCTACTGTGCCTCAACCTTGCTGCCCCTGCCCCTCTCTGTACCTGTGTCTCCCATCTACCTCTAAACTGTCTTTCCCTTTATTCCTCATCTCCTTGCCCTGCCTTGGCCCCTGGGCGCTCAGACCACCCCAGCTGCCAGGCATGCCCAGCTCAGAGACTTGGCAGGACCAGGCACGGTAGAGTCCTGGGTCCAGGCCAAAGGACGACCCAGCCTTGGCTCCTTGAGTGGCGCTCATAGGACAGAGGCTCATGGCTCTCCTCATGGGTGGCGCGAGGCTCCTGGATTCATTGGGGCCTGGGTGGTAGGGAGCGGGGTTACAGCCAGCCTTTCGCTGGGCTGGCGCTGCGTCCACAGAGGCCTGGGGCACACCGTTCAACACGACATCGGACAGAGGCTCTGGGGAGGGGCCGCGAATGTAGGGGTCCCTGAAGAAGCGATGACAGGCCGATGGTGCATCTGTGAGCTGCTACTCTCACCAGGCAGGAACTCCCCCAGGATACCCCAGCTGCTGGCCTTGGAGCCCACTGGGAAGTGTTGGAGTCTCGGGAATCCCAGTAGCTCCTTGGGCACATCTTGGCTCAGGTACAGGATGCCCTGGATGTAGCCTCTAAACCCCGCCGCCACTGTCCCAGGCTGCTGGTCTTCCAGCTTGGCAGGCACTTTGATGGATGGTCAGGAACTTTGTACCGTTTCTCTATCTGCGAGGAGGTCCCCAAGGTGCGGCCAGCATCCCAACAGAGCCCTGTAGCCTGCTTCACCCTAAACTGAGCCGGTCCTCCCTGCATCCCTGAGGCTCTGATCCAAGCAGACCCAGGCGAGTGGTGGTGGTGGCTGGGAGAAGAGTGAGGAAGGCCCAAGAGCGGGCTGGGTGCACAGGGACAAGGTCAGAGGCTGCCAGCGTCCCCCTCGCACTCCCAGAAGCTGGGACCCAGCTCTGGCAACCAGGCCAGGCTAACCCACTTGAGCAGTGCATGGAACTTGCTGCAGAGCCTGTGCCAGGGCTGAGTCACCGTGTTAGCCAGGATGGGCACAAGCTTGTGATCCTCCGGCCTCAGCTGCCCGGAGTGCAGGTCTACAGGCATGTTCTGCCGCTCCCGGCTGGGAAGTTTTAAACAACAAGACTCTTGTTATCATAATGTCCCCATATCTCCAATCAGTGTCAGAGAGAAAATATCCCCCCGGGGGCATCAGCTTCCATCTTTTATCACTTTGCTAGACCTGCATGTGTGAAAGGGATCAAGAAATAGAGGGGGGGGAGGGGAAGTTAAAAAAACAAAGATTTGTTTGTTTGTTTGTTTGCTTTGGGTTGGGTACCAGGGATAGAACTTGGCTCCTTGCACTTGTGAGGCAGGCAGCGGAACCACTGAGCTAAATCCCTGGCCCAATAAATAAATTGGCCGATGGGCTGAGCTGTGCTACCCAATGCAGCCGTCGCCAGCCACACATGGTTACTAAGTACTGAAAATGTGGCTCGTCTGCATTGCAATCAGAATAAGCACATGGGTTTCAAAGACATAGTACCAAACAAAAAGTATAAACTATCTCATTAATAATCTTTATGCATTTATTACATGTTGCTAAAAAAGTGTTTATATAAAAAAATATATATTTATGCCTGGCGTGGTGGCGCATGCCTGTAATCCCAGCACTCAGGAGGCTGAGGCAGGAGGATCACTACGAGTTTGAGGCTGTAAGGACCAAGTTTTCAGGTCGGGGTGGGCTCCCTCTCTGCCCTTTGCCCACCTCTGTGCCCCTTGTCCAGAACAGAGCTGCCAAAAATTCCATTCTGTATGACAGTCTCCACCCTGTGTTTCTGTTCCTCTTTTTGGATTTTTGCAGATCTCTAATTTTTAGCAGCTCTCTGTCTTAGGCTACCTCCACCCTGTGTTTCTGTTCCTCTTTTTATGATCCAAAGATGAATCTCTCCAATAGTTGCTTGGGATAGTCAAATGTTCTTTAAAACGAGGAACTGATTTTGCTAACATAGGTATTAGTAACTTTGTTAATTATAAAAATTGATTACTCAAATGTTGTTTAGAAAGAGGTACTGATTCTGCGAGCATAGGTATTAGTAATTTTCAGTAAGTGCCCTCCCAGTACCCCTCAAATATCCAAGAATAAGCGAAAGATAAAAATAGCACCTGTGGAAAGGGAGAGCCTTCCCAACCCTATATAATCCTGCTTCAAAGATGGGTCAGGACTCTCGGTCTGAAGCTGCTGTGATGGTGACACCCAAGGGTCCAGGTTTGAGTTTGCAATAAACTCCTCTTGTGTTTGCATCAGAAGAGACTCCTTGGTGGTCTTTGGGGACTTCAGGACTTGGGCATAACAAGACCAGCCTGTGAGTTCCAGGTCAGTCTCAACTACGTAGACCCTGTCTCAAAAACAAACAAAGAAACAAAGAAACAAACAACAACAAATGATGGTGACACCCAAGGGTCCAGGTTTGAGTTTGCAATAAACTCCTCTTGTGTTTGCATCAGAAGAGACTCCTTGGTGGTCTTTGGGGACTTCAGGACTTGGGCATAACAAGACCAGCCTGTGAGTTCCAGGTCAGTCTCAACTACGTAGACCCTGTCTCAAAAACAAACAAAGAAACAAAGAAACAAACAACAACAAAAAATCTTTTAGTATTTTTTACAGTAAAAGTCTTCTGGTAATGAAGTCTCTTAGTTCCTGTTCATTTGAAAGTGTCTGTTATCTCATTTCTCATAAAGCTCTTTTTATTCAACGGAGTTCTAGGGTGAGAACTTCTGTTTCTCAGCACTGAGATGACAAATTCCAATGGCTTCTGGCCTGCATAGCCTTCAAGGAGAAGTCTGTAAACAAATCCCCTTTACTGGGGCGGGGATTTGGCTCATTGGTACTGCCGCCTGGCTCACAAGTGCAAGGTCTGGAGTTCGATCCACAGCACCAACAACAACAAAAAGAAAAAAAAAATACCTTTTATGCTGTAGACAGATCCCCCCGCACCTGTGCTTAAACTTTGCCTTTTGAAGATTTTTCTCTTTAGCACAGGTTCTACCTTATGCCTTGATACGGTTTTCTTCACATTTCCACTGTTTGGGGCTCTGTTGAACTCTTGGATATGTGGATACATAGTTTTCATCAGATTTGCCAAAAGTCTTACCAATATTTCTTCAAGTAATTTTTTTTTCTTTTTCTCTGCTTATTATAGATCTCTAACTATACAAATGTAGACACCTGGAATTGTTCCCGGGACCCTGAGTGTTGATTCTGTTCATCTCCGCTTCCACTTGTATAGCTTCTATGCTTTTGAGTTCAGTACTTATTTCCTTCTCGGTTTAAACTGGTTAACCTCCTCCAGTGATCTTTTCCACTTCATACACTGCCACATTTTCAGGTGTTTCATTTTTATAATCCTCATTCCTCTCATCAGGCATTTGCTTCTCTTTAAATTTCAAAGGTGTGTACATTTCTCTGGCAGGAACTTGAATTGTTCTGCTTTTTCACATGTCTATTTCTTCTTAGATCCTGGAAATTGCGTATTTTTCAATGTAGAATGTTGGCTCCTAAAACAAAACAAAACCAAAAAATGCATTCTTACAAAACACACTGGTGCTCATTCTGGTCAATACTGTAATGACTTGTCGATCAGCCAGAGCTTCCCAGTGTTGTTTTGAGAGCTCCACTCAGGAAGTTTTTGAGTGTGCTTTGCTAGAGAGCTGGTTTGTTTGTCCTGCGAAGCACGACCACTTGGTGTTGCCCCGGAACACTTCAGGGATCCCCTGAGGGCTCTTCGTGAGGTTTGACCAGAACTCATGCACCTCCCGCCCAGTCTCCAGTAACTCTTCAGCAAGCAGTTCCTCTACTGTTGGGAGCCTGTGTTCAGGGAACCTCACTCTTCCTGCTATGCTTTCACATTCAACACAATAGACAAGGAGGTGTTTATGCAGATTTTGGAGCTCTGCCTGCAGAGATTCCTCCTGCCCCCAAACTCCAGGCATCTCATTCTTTCTAAATTGCAGTCTATCTCACTCCGTTCTCCTGGGACTCCCTCCCTCTCCAGCTCAGTCAGGAAAGTGCCTTCAGGTAGAGCCCCAGAAAGAGCATGAAGTTCCCTTGTCTTCCCCGCAGTTCATGAATCGCACTGCCTACTCTCTAGTGTCCAGACACGGCTGCCTCTTACCTTTGTTCCAGCTCTTTAACTCCCCTCTAGGGAGGGAGAGCTCCATCAGTCACTCCACCATAGCCAGTCGCAGAGGTAAGCTTACAGAAAATGGAGCAATTCATAAAAATACAAATATGTCCTTTCAAAAACTGGATTCCAAGGGCATCCCGCAGAAGGAATGTCTAAGTGTAGAGCAATGATTTTTATTCGTGGTTGCATACTGGAATAGCCTGGAACCCACCTTCCAGAATGTGTGGCTTTGATATGGGGGGAAAAGATGCAACTCCCAAACCTGCCAGATATCCAAATCGCAAGTTCATGTTCTCTAAAATCAAAGAACGAATTCTAGGAACAACGGTGGTTAAGAGTAGGAAAAACTTATTGAAAGAAAGGTCACTTTGGTCCAAGAGAGACAAAAGCGGGACTGGAAAGTGAGTTGCCCACTCACTCCACTTCTCCAAGATGTTTTATACAGTAAAGCCATGGGGTGAGGTAGGTACGAAGTGGGACAAAACTGTAAGACCCAATGGAAAATTACAAGGTGGGCATGAGGCGTGGCAAACTATGACCAACCAATAAGATTACAAGTACAGCCACCCGGGTGATATTGATTAAACTGGGGTCAAATGGGAAAACAGGTCACACACAAGGAATTTCCCATTTAGAATATCAGTCACTGCTTCCTGTCCCTAGGGGAAGTGGTGCCTCCTCTTTTTATAATGCTAACCAGTGAATGTGCCTCAACTGTTCTCCATGTTAGCTACGAGCTGTGTTGACTCCTGGCACCTTGAGGACTGGGGCCTTGAGGGCTGGCGCCTTAACGGAGGCCCTGTCTAACTACCTAAAAGATATCTAGTTAACTTACCCATCTACAATAATTTGAACAAACCAGGATGTTATGTAGCTGTTCATCATTTTAAGACCCCTTGGTGACCGTTACGCACCGAGCTTCACTGGCTTACTGTGGCAAGTCCTTGGTGACTGGCGTTACACCACAGAGCACCTCCCACCTAAACTGTAGTTCTCCAATGTTACTGCTGGAGATGGGTCCTCAAGACAAACGCCTGGCAAAGGATATTCCCCAGCTCAGGATGGAAGTAGCCTGCTCTAGGGACAGAACCGAGTGTGTTGTTGTGATGGGAGGCTGTCAGAAGCAGCTGTTTGTGAGTTGGGGGAGCCTGCCTTTCACGGATTAACTGTTTGACCACTTGTGCCTGTGAGTCAGGTGGTGCCTGGGAGGTGGCCCTCACAGAGGGCCGGGTCTGCTGCAGTCAGGGTGTGGCTCGCCCTGCCCTGCTGCCAGCTGCCCTAGGTTTTATGTGAAAGCCGCACTCAGGTTAAGGGTGGTTAACTGAGTTCTTCCAAATCAGGATTCAAACTGCAAAACTTCACAGCCAAACTGGATTCTTCCTGTCTGGAGGTACTCACAAAGAATGAAGCTATCTACTTATTGAGTAACACGTGGTTCATATGTGCACTCTCAGTACTAGCCCCAAATCCTATGAAATAGGGTAGCCTCTTTTTTTGTTTTTTGGGTACTGAGGATTAAACTTGGGACCTTATGCTTAGCAAGGCAGATGGTATAGCCACTGAGCTAAATCACCAGCCCTAGGGTAGCCTCTTTTTAAAGAACAAATCAAGGGAGAACTTAGGACCTTACCTCTTAAGGTTTTGTTCAGAAAACAGAGAAAAAAATAAAACTAATTAAAGTATCTTAGCACTTGATGAAGCAAGTAAAGAAACTAGACCCCAATATCTTACGTGTCCTGAAAGGAAAACCCAGAGGCTTTGATGTGGAATGCTGGAAATAAGTACACTGTAAAAACTGCCTACAGATCAGGACTTTTCCTGTCTAGTGTCCTGTGCTCCTAAGAGATACAGCCTCTTGCCTTGTCTCAGGTGGGCAGGCAATTAGGGTTTATAAAGTGTACGTTGTTCTTCCTTCATCCCCACCTTAGTATGTTTTCTGTTGTTATAACAAAACTCCTGAATCTGGGTTATTTATGAAGAAAAGAAGTTTGTTTTGTCTCACTGTTTTGGAAGTTGGGAAAGTCCAAGGTCGGGGGCCCCTTCTGCTGAAGGCCATTTGTTTCTTCAATTCACAGTGGAAAAACAGAAGGTAAACTGGGTCCACACTAAAGAAGCAAAACACAAAGCAGCCTCCTTTTATAACTGTCTACCTTGCAGTGACTAAGCCCGTCCCAGCAAGCAAGAACCAGCTCTCAGGGATGTTAGATTTCCCTCACTTTAAGATGGCCGCTATATAAAATAGCAGCCCTCTTCCCACAATGCCCTGCTTCTCGCCTAAAATATGGCTTCTCCTACCAAAGGACAATCTTCTCCCCAACATGTCCCTCTTCCTACCAAAAGAGAAACATGATTCTTGCTACCTCCTAGCCAACTAGTTATGTTACAAGCCCCTCCTAGTGATGTCACAAGCTCCCCCAATCCCTAGCCACTACATCACTCAACCCCACCCAGCCCCGATAAACCCCAGCCCAGTCTTATGACAAGTGCTCCATCTTGGCCATATTGATTGCTTCTTCTCCTTTGTTCAGAAATGGCCCGGCAGACTGTCCCTACAACAAAGGCTTACTTGTAGTGGTTCTGGTCTGCTCTTGGTTTTGAGCGCTTTTACCTGAGGAGAAAGGCATTGACGGCTCTTAAGTACCTGCTCCTCTCCTAGACAACAATGGCCATTAAGATTCAAGATCCGTTTTGCCTGGCACCACCCACACTCAACAGGCCGTTTCACAGTGGGGTCCCCTCACTTTCTTGTGAATTTCACACAGGTTGGTTTACACAGAGGACACAGGTAGGAGACAGATCTGGGTTAAAGCCCCAGAACAAACTGTTATTACCTTTATGATCCATGGGCACATTACATCAAAGTCTGAATCTCACTTATCCCACTTATAAAAGGGGATAAAATGCCATCAAGGTAACAGCAGGACCCTCGACACCACCACAGAACGGGGGACAGGAGAATTTCAAACAGGGACGCATGCAAGGTGTGAGCAAGGGGTGAGAGGCCGAGAAGGTGGTGTGAGGACCTCATCCAGGCCTAGGGGGCAGGGAGGGAGCCTCCGGGAGGACCATGCGGCCAACTTTGGTGACTAATGTGGCAACGTTCTGGCTTCACCTCCAGGTGTCTGCCAGGCCTCCCACTGACCAAGCCTAGCGGCTCCCGGAGGACAGAGGAGAGGGTCAGGAAGGCAGAGAGGACGGGGGCGAGAAGAGGTGTGCACACAGCCGGCCACATAAGGTCGGGGCGAGGACACAGCGGGCTCAGTGGGCACGTCCCTGGCGGCTAGGCGCCTTCATCCCTCCCTCCACCTCATCCTCGCTTCCTCTCAGGCTGTGCCATTCCCTCCTTCCCAGCTGCCGGAATTCCGAGGCTGGATTCTTCCTGCCCACCTGGCTGCAGCCCAACTCGCCCCCCCCACCCCGGCCTTGACTCTTAGCACCTGCTCTTGAATCCTTGGGATTGCTGGAGAATTTCAGTCACACATTCCCAAACCTGGGGTGGGTCTGTCCCTCCGGCCCTGCCTGCTTAACCTTTCACGTCTGGAACTGCAGTGTACAGGAAAAGGCATAAACAGGTGAAACCGAGTAAATCCCACCCCTGTTACAACCTGTACTGTACTCTGGGAATGCAGCTTTGGCCACGGTTTTAACTTATTCACACAGATCTGAGATTTTGTTTTAGTCGCGAAAGATTAACATAAATCAAAAAGGAGAAACCAAGATAAGAAAAGAAGGGAATATACAAACGTGGCAGAAATGATGGCTGAAACCCAATTCTGTAACAAAGAAAAACAGAAAAACTGAAGTCCAAAAAGCCACTCAGCTTGGACATTTTAGATGTCTGAATTGTTGAACAAAGATGTTCAAGAATCATCTTCTCTTAGAGCACAACCTCAGTAACCAGGAAAATTCACTTATGTGGTATTGAGGGGAGACAATGAAATGTATATACTGTTCACCAATCACCATTATTTCTTGCACTTGGTTTTGTTGTCTCCTCGCTGAGCAGTGAGTCAGAAGTTTACATTTATTGAGTCCTTTCCAGGCTGCCATATGGAGAATGCATAGTTGAAGAAACAGATGTGCAGTCAGGCAAGCTTCAGTTGAAATTCCAGGACTAAACTGGGCTTGGTGGCGCAGGCCTGTAATCCCAGCACTCCAGAGGCTGAGGCAGGAGGATCACTGTGAGTTCAAGACCAGCCTGGGCTACATAGTGAGTTCCAGGTCAGTCTCAGCTACATAGTGAGACCCTGTCTCAAAAAACAAAAACAAAAACAAATTCCAGGACTAAATGATATCAATCTGAACATGTCATGTGATTCAAAATTACGATGAACGTTCACATTGTCATTAGGCCCCCTCAAACTCTCCCTCGCCTCAAACACACTGACCCCATCGTTCCTAAGAAGTTTCTGAAGCAGTTCTGGGAGTCCCCTTTCACACCTGTCGAGTTGGTTGTTGTTGTGGCTGCTTAGATGTCCTGCATCAATTCAAAACATTTCCCTTTCACGGTCACTTTGATTTTGAACGAGGGCCAGAAATCTCACGGCGTCAGATTGACTCACTGACAGATGAGGACACACAGTCGTGTTTTTATGAGCCTGCCTTTTTGTTTACAGAACTCAGCAGCAGAGTTCACTGTGTCCTTGATCACGGTCCAGAACTGCTCCAAAGTCGCAAGAATGATGGGGTGGCGTGTTCGAACTGAGAGGGAGTATTCTGACAGGGATTCGTGACGATGTGTTTTTCTACTGTCGTAATTTTTAAAATTTTAATATTCTACCATGTATTTTGATCACACCTGGTATAACTGTTTTGCAGTTTGGTCCGAATGGTAGGGAGGGGAGGATGAAGAACGACGGCAGATAAAAAACGATGGCACAACGTATTGCTGCAAGATGCACAAGTTACCACCCCGGCGTACAATGGGTTCCTTTACAAACCATCACTGAAGAGTGTCGCTAACATGGAGAAAGTTTCCAGGAACCTGTGAATCACTGCCTAAAGTTGACTACCCGCGAGGCTACACGGTGAACATGGTCGGCTGTGCTGTCTAAAGGGGTAGCAGCTCCGCAGTCTCCAGACCGCTCCCTCCTGTGTCCCAGCCAGGGCTCTGGCTTCTCATCTACCCTTGTTTGCAAGACCAACAGTGGAGCCCAACGGTGAGAGCCCGAGAGCGCCAGGTTAAAAGAGCTTAAGATACTGGGGGCCGGGAGCTCACAAGAATGTCAGCAGCCGGTCAAATCCCAAGCGCGGAAGCCGGATGTAACCCACTCAAATGCTTTATTTCTAGCCTTGACTCTCAAGGTGGTTTAACTACTGATTTTTTTTTAGTAATTATCAGGATATTCATATGAGATAATGTAGAACAAATCACAATAACCACACAATTCTTTCGTAAGAAAGAAAAGTGACAGAGATTTGAAGATGGTGCTCTTTAGGAGATTTGGTGGACAAATTTGAACCCGAGTTTGAGTGAGAGTGGGATTTTTTGCTTTCATGTGTCCCAGCTTTTATTTTTCAGACACCCAATAAGTGAATCATTTATATCTAGTTCAGGTCCTGATCAAAATGGTATATTCACAACTATATAAAAACAAAGGATTTTTTGTAAAAAGAGACTGGGAGGAAATATACTTACATAGCAACAGTTAACCATGGTCGCTATTTGAGTAATACAAGTACAGATAATTTTTAAAAACATTTTTTCATAGCCAGGTGTGGTGGCGCAAGCCTGTAATCCCAGCACTCTGGAGGCTGAGGCAGGAGGATCGCTGTGAGTTCGACACCAGCCTGTACTACATTGGGAGTTCCAGGACAGTCTCAACTACATAGTGAGACCCTGTCTCAAAAAAACATTTTTTCATGATAAGCATGTATCCTCTTCCAAACAAACAACCACAAAACCTGCTCATTTTAAGTCTTGCTACTGGCCACCCACGTGTACCTGCAAAGGAAACAAATATAGAGAATTTTTGAAAAGTTCTTACTCATAAACATATGAGCTACCTTGAGGTAAATCTAAGCAGAAGAGAAAAAAATTATTCTTCCAAAGGAAGCCGTAGCTTTTATAACCATGACTCTATTTCAGGCGGCCTTACAAGCGGGAGGATGCAAAACACGGCCAATCTTCACAGGCCTCCTTTCCACTGTGAAACGCCTCGCATAGTTGTCGCTGTAGGCAGAAAACGCCGTCACAAGCATGAGGCATGGGCTGCAGTGTCCACGGCTGAGGTTTGCTTTTTGGGGTTTTCCCTTGGCCGTTCACTGAGCGAGGTGGCGAAGAGCACATGTTTGAAAATCCCAGGTACGCGCTCCAGTTTCTTGAAATACAGGAAAGCGTCTGCACTCCGATCGGGCGGGCCAAGTTCCAAGCGCGTTCTTCCCTGACCCCTGCACACCGGTGCTCTAAGTTCTCCGTCTGAGCTGATCGCCTGCAGGACCAGTGAAGGCCACCTGAGGCTTCGTCAGCTTCCCGTATCTGTTCAGCCGCTACCTTCCCGATCAAGCCACTTTTCCGGAAAAATACACTAAAGTACTTGGATCTCCTCCTGTCAACTGTTCTGGGCATCCCGGGTGGCCTGAATGAACTAAAAGCTCGAAGCGGGCGGCCACAGGTAACCAGGAACATGCTTTAGACCTCTACACCCACCTGCATCTGGAAACTTAGTGTCAGTCTATTACTCTGGGAGATTTTTTTTTTTTTTTTCTTTTTTTCCTCATTGAGTTATTTTAGGAGGGAGATATTTTTTAAAAGTTGTTTTTCTGTTCACCACTGGTTTATTGCTTTTTTCTTTTCTTTTCTTTGGTTTTTTGAGACAGGGTCTCACTATGTAGTTGAGACTGACCTGAAACTCACTATGTAGCCCAGGCTGGTCTCCAGTGATCCTCCTGCCTCAGCCTCCTGAGCGCTCGGATTACAGACGTGAACCACCACGCCCAACTATTGCTTTCTTTCTGATTCCATTTTGCTCTTCCTGATGGAATATCTACTCAGCAACTGTTTTTGAACAATGCATCATCATCAGCTGGGGATGGGAGCTGAGGCCGTTCCACTGGCACTTTTGTCTGCATTTTAGCCCCCTTTTCAGGGATTGAGAAGCCTGTGTGACCGACTTGCAGGAGACTGCGTTCACTGTCAGTGCCCATCAGTCCTTAATAACGATAAAAAATTGTCAGTGTTTCACACAATTTTATCACTATCACGGGGTTATTAAAGGGTTATGTGCAGGATATAAACTTACTATTCATGGCCCACCAGGCCGGGGTTGTTCATTCCTCCTCCAAATGAGGAGCAGTGGGAAGGGCCGGGGTGAGGCCAGGCAGTGACAGAGGTGCTCACCGCAACGCCACCCCACAAGCACGGCTGCACCTGATGTGCAGGGACCGGGCGTGTTCAGTGGGGTTACATGGACCTCTGAGATCAGCCATGGGGTTTGGTTTCTCTTGTTAGAGAAGACGA
The DNA here is from genome assembly GCF_012274545.1 of Fukomys damarensis. Lineage (NCBI taxonomy): Eukaryota > Metazoa > Chordata > Mammalia > Rodentia > Bathyergidae > Fukomys > Fukomys damarensis. Next base: position 4,994,420 of record NW_022900917.1, read on the forward strand.
AGTCTTTCCTCCCTTATCCTGGGAGCTCCTGAAGTTGAAACGAAGCTTTAATAAAATGGTTCAAACGTGCAATGTCTTTCGAAAGCAGCCTTTTGACTTAACAATGGGAAGTCTAGGACATTTTGCTGGAAGCTACTTGAAACTTCCAAAGTGAAAAGACCTCATGTTTCCATAATAATTTTAGGTGAAGAAGAAATCTCAGAGTTCAAGGTGCCAGGGACGTTTCTAAACAGTAGGAACTGACTCGGAGATGCCAATGTTCTTTCCTCTTCTTTTTTTTTTTCCTAATGAAAGCATTCAATAGAAAACTATAACTTTATAACAAAACATTTTTACTCTGAGAGGAAGGGAATTATCTCAAAATTCTAAAATTATGTTATACACTAAACTTTATAAAACCTCATTAAATAGTCTTATTTTTCTCACTTCACTCCCATTCGAGCTACCTTAACATTGAGCCTTTTAAAAAGTTTTAATACATGGGCTGTTATATACTGTGGTTTTTTGGTTTTTGTTTGAAAGAAAATCACGCTTAGACGGGGATATTTTATCCCCATTTTAAAGAAAGAAATTTAAGACAAGCAAAACTAGGTCTTATCCAAGGTTTCATAGCCAGTAAACTACACAATTAGGATTCAGTTCCAGTGTGCCTAATGTTTCTGATGGCAATGCCATTTCTCAATGCTCAGAATAATTTGTTCTCCCTTATAAAACCATTCGATTTAAAACAACATCAATATTTATTTATTTATATGTTAACTGCATTTTGAGAGAGATCCCTGACAGCAGGTGAACACTACTAGACAGATATGAACCCTCTATTTTATTTCCTTTTTCCTTAATAAGAGCTTTGCTGGGTTCGGGGTAGCTAGCAGCTTCCTGGCTTCCCCTGCTAACCGGAAATCACCAGGAGAGGATTCTGCGAAAGCTCTTTCAAAGCAGACTCACTTAGCTAAAAGGTGACCTGTTGGCCTCACCCTCTTCCCTCCTCCAATTTAGGTGATGAACTTGATGCTGGAAGAGGAGCATTCATCTTGCAACCACAAAACAGCATTTTTTGAAAGTGAAAACCACATGCCAAGGAAGTTTCTATGGAAACAAGAAACTTGGGCTGATGGTAATGTTCAGCCACCCAAAGCCAGGGTCTGCTCCTAACAGATCCCTTCACTGTTAAGAAATTCGGCCCCCCCACCCCCAATTCTTAGTATCTGGAGCAGAGCACAGTCCCTAAGTAACCAGTGATACAGTATGTCCTTTCTAAAGAATACAATAAAAGGATTGCAAATATGGCTGTACATTAAAGAATCACGAAAGTAACATTAGTTTCTCAAATGTAGGCAAGGGGCTGGGGATTTGCTCAGTGGCTCTGCCGCTTGAATCGCGAACACAAGGTCCCAAATTCAATCCCCATGTAGGCAAAGGGAACTGTCAGAGGATGGAGGTAGGATTCCTTCCAAGATGGAAACAGGGAGGAAAGGAGGAAGAGAAGGCAACTGTCACCAGAGTAGGAAAAAAAAAGGGTCAAGAGGTGCAGTGGGCAGTAAATATTAAAAGCAAAAGACACAAGCCAGGCATGGTGCACACACCCATCACTCTGGGAAGCTGAGGTGGGAGGGTCCCAAGTTTGAGCTCAGCCTGGGTAACTTACCGAGAGCCTTATCCTCAAAATAAAAAGAGACGATTCAGCTCAGTGTGAAGGCCCTGGGTTCCATCCCCAGTACCCAAAACAAACAAAAAAGCAGAAGACACAGAGGCACAGCGTCCACGTCCGCCCCGGAGCCGTGTGGGCCGGGTTGCTGGGGTCCGGGCAGGCGACCTTGGTATCTGAGCTGAGCCTCCCGGGACAGTTTGGACTCCACCCACAGCACCTGGCCCCGGCTCCCAGCCTC
>NW_022900917.1:4996326-5013941 GCF_012274545.1 Fukomys damarensis
CCCCCGCTCCCAGCCTCTCCCACAGGAAGTGACGAGGACGACTGAGGATGAGCCATGCCTGTGTTCGCGGTGGGAGTGCGCAGGCTGGGCCTGCATGAGGAAGACGTCAGAGACCTGGGGGCCCCAGAGCTGGCAGGCCCTGGCTTGCTCAGCCTTCTCTTGGAGTTCTGCCTTAATTTCTTCAGTCACTCCAAGGTAAGTTGAGTGCCTGGTGTATTCCAGCAATTGCAGCAAAAGATAGATGTGTCAGGCCTTCCAAAATATGCTTTTCAAAAGTTTAAAATGTGCTTCATATACAATATAGAAAGAATAGTTTAACTGATTTAAGAGGGAATCAGAAGGGACCGAAAACATTATCCAAAGGCATTCAAGAGACTGAGAATTTATAGATTCAAGAAAATATAAATAAAATTTCTAGGTTAGACAAAACTGTTAATTTCCCTCGCCTTAAGATGGCCGTTACTCCCCTTCCCATAATGCCCTGCTTCTCACCTAAAAAGATGGCTTCTCCCACCTAACAAAGGACAGCCTTCTTCTTCCCATGATGCCTTTCTCCTGACAAAAAGTAACCAGATACTTGCTACCTCAAGTAACCAGTGATGTCACAAGCCCCTTCTAGTGATGTCACAGGCTCCTCCAATCCCTTAATACCACCTCACTTAACTCCACCCCAGCTCCTATAAGCCCCACCTCAGTCCTATAAAAGCAGCTCTCTTTTGGGCCATATCACTCTCCTTTGATCGGAGATAGCCCGGTTCATCATCCATACAGTAAAGCTTTGTGGTTCTGGTCTGGTCTTGGTTTTCAGCTTTTTTCACCTGACACTAATAATCTGTCCCCTGCAGTTAAATTATCTACTCAACAGAATTATTTGCATTTCTATTGATGGAAAAAAAATCCTTAAGTTAAAGCACAATGTCAAAGAACTGGGGTCCTGAGCCGTGATACCTGAGATAGCACACAGGGCATATCGGAGGCCTTGGGCAGGTCTACTTCACGGTGGTCCACAGCGACAGGGCAGGAGGGTCTGAAATTCTCTCTACCTCGTTTCTTTTTTCTTTTTTCTGCCTTGTTTCTAATACGTAGTAATTTTGAGAAGAAGAAGCAGATTCTGCGAGCAATTTCATTACAAAGTTACTTCCCCAACTCCAGGAAAGAAGGAACTAAAGAAAACCGGATCCTTGATAATTAACACATATTTGGGACTTCCACGTGCCACTTCATGTGATTCTCCCGCCTGAGCAAAGTGGTTATTGGTAACCAGATCTTTTAAATTAAGAAATGCAGACTATGGGCCCGGAATTCAGCTCAGTGGTTCCGCCACCTGCTTTGTAAGCACAGCGGCCTGAGTTTGATCCCCGGTACCAAAAGAAAAAGAAAGAACGTTCCGACCTGTGAATGTCTTGTGTCTACCGCCTGCACTCCCCCTGGAGCCGCATGGGCACTCATAAAACTCGAGGCTTTCCGGAGCGTTATTCCTTAGTTAACTTGATGATATCCGGTCTACGCCTCCTCCACGCTCAGAAATCTTTGAAGCCCAGGTGCTTCACGACTGAACGGCCTCTTCCTTCCCGCTGCCCGCCTTCTACGGGGCTTCCAGACTTCCGTTTTAGCCAGTTGTCGTTGCAAGCACTTCCCCCAGAAATATTTTATAATACTAACCAATTCAGAGTGGTTCCCTCATCTTTTATAAAGCGTGTTCCTCTTTCTTCCATTGAAGACCACAGATACCTGCCCCTCTTTACCACTGCCTGTAGCCATTTTCTTGCTCTCTATTTCCCTTCCAAAGCCATTCATTTCATTCCCTGACTATGAAAGTCAGATGGATAACCTCACACACTACTCAGAGATGAGTGCTGCCTGAATGACCAGCAGCTGCTCCTGGCAAATCTGAGCCAGGATTCAACAAGCGAGCCCAAGAGCACCCTCCTCCACGGGCCACTGTGACTGGCTAGGCAGGGGTGGACAGTGCACAGACAGCCCTGGAGGACTTGGCCTCCGCGTAAGACACGTGGCCCAGGAAGCTGCTCCGTGTTGTGTTGCAAAACGTCTCCGCTCCTTCCGTATACTATAACTCAGGAAGGCCTTCCTGTGGGTCCCTCACCCCCGCCCAGCACCTTCCCCCGTGGCTCAGGCAGGAGACACCCTTACCATTCAGCAAAAATGCCAGACAGCAAGAGCACAGTCCTTCGCAGCTTGTGCAGAGCAGTTCCTTACTTGCTCACAAACAGTGACAAAATTAATGTCCTGCACTGAACTGCACTTGTGTGTGATTGTGCAGTGGCTAAGGGGCGGGCCTCAGAATCCTTACCTTCTATTCCAAATTCTGGGCCTCAGTCCTCTGCCTTTGGAATCAGAAAACTCCAGCCACAGCCCAAGAAAGAAGAAGAGGCAAGAACCCCCACTATTTCCCGCAGTCGGCCCTTGCAAGGCTTGAGAAGACTGCGGCCCCATGCACTTCTCCGGAGGCACAAGTCACACCCTTCACACCGAGTGCAGTAGCCTTTCCTTCCTCTTGTGCTGTGTTTATGGAAATGGCATGAGACCAAGACATCCACTAAATCACAGCCCATTGCAAACATTTGAACAGTCTTGTGGACTTACATGATCTCAGCTTCCAAAGTCAGCAACTACGTGAAGCTGTGGTAACTGTAGTATGTGACTGTCATGGTAACTGAAGTACGTGATGTCATGGCAACTCCAGTACGTGGCTGTTGTGGGCCAGCCAAACAGTTGAACTGGTCCCAGTCAGCTTCCATCAGTGGGCTTCCTGAGGGTCTCAAATAGGAGGTTTTAATTACCCTGTGGAAAAGGTATTTTTACTCTCTCCAGAAGGACAGGGAGGTTGAATCTACTCATCCTTCCTGAGCCAGATTCCAGAAGGCAAAGGGAGGCCCACATATCGCATACCAACATACTTTAAAGAGACCCATGAAGCTGACAAACTGGGAGAATGGGCTCTCTAGTCTTTCCTTGGACCATATACCTTCATAATGCAAAATTAAAAAAAATATCTTTAATGCTTTAATGGACTGGAAGTCAGCATAATGGCAAAGAAAGCTGAATTTTTTTGTTGTTGTTTGTTTGTTTTTGAGACAGGGTCTCACTATGTAGTTGAGACTGACCTGGAACTCACTGTGTAGCCCAGGCTGGTCTCAAACTCACAGTGATCCTCCTGCCTCAGCCTCCCACGTGTGGGATCACGGGCATGCACCACCGTGTCGGGCTAAAGAAAAGCTGAATTTAAATGGAATGTATTCAGTTCAGTTACCAAAGTTAGAGTGCGTTCTAAAGATGATTCCTAAATTAGTATACATTTCTTCCATAAAAGCATTTTCTTGTCTTTATTTCAGCACACACTAATGATATTGTTAAGGATTTTCTCAGGATTTGTGTTCTACTGACAACAAAGCCAATTTAGACAAATTTTTCTTGAATCATTATATTTCTGAGTTTTTAAAAACTAATTCTAATTCAGAAAACTTTGTCTCTTCTAACATAGTAGCAAATGAAATTGTCAACGTACTCTGTAACAATATTGAGATTCAAAAATTAACTTGTTTTAAGTTTCATGTTGAGACATTTTAATGTGATCACGTGTAATAAATTATCAGAGAAATGTCATAAATATCTCAATTTTATTTTTTTCTCAGTACTCAGGATTGAACCCAGGACCATTGTACCAAGCTACATCGTCAGCCCTTCTTTTTATGATTTGTGTATCATGTTGTATATTCTGTTTGTTTGTTTTGTTTTGTTTTGTTTTGCTTGTACTGTGAATCCAATTCGGGACGTTGAGCTTGCGAGGCAGGCGGTGAGAACCACTGAGCTAAATCCCTGACTAGCACCTCTTTTAAAATATTTTTATTTGAGACAGTCTCAGTAAGTCACTAAGTTATCCAAGCTGGGCTCAAACTTGCAATTGTCCTGTCTCAGCCTCCCAGAGTGCTGAGATTACAGGCACATTCTACCCCGCCCAGCTGACCACTTTTTCTAAAATAGTCACTTTCGTACAGTATCTATTAAGGCAGGTGTTGTATTTCTTCTAGTGAATCTTAAATACCTGTGAATTTAATTTAGCTGCTTACACAGCATTTTGTCAGTAAGCCCACCGTGCAGATGAGAGTGGTTGTGATATCAGACTTGCTGTATATTTCATCAATATTTGACTGGATGCAGAAAACTATATACATACAGTTTCAGAATTGGCCCCAACATCATTGCTATAGGCACAGTTGAGGACATTTTTTAAAGATAAACACAAACTATGTCCTTACACTGTGGGACTGCATAACTTTGTCATCTTAAATCCTAGTCTCAGCTGTGATTAATGTAAATTAACAGGTGAACATTTAGTAATTCTGGGTAAATAGATAAAGATTGTTTCACTCCTTGTCTGCCCAGAGGGAATGTTTTGAAAACCTTGGGACATTCTGTAAGCATCTTGAGTATAGACCCCCACCCTGCCTGTCCCCTTATAAAAAGGACCTCAGCCCCTCAGCTGGTGCCTCTCTGAGCTACTTGGCTCTGGGAGTGCCATCTGGCCAGACTAATAAAGGTCCCTTTCCACCGTGTCTGTTGTGTTCCCGGGTGAATCCCGTGGCTGTGGAGATTTGGAGCGGTAAAGTCGAGCTCTTCGGAGCGGTAGAATCAAGCTCCTCGGAGTGGTAGTAAGGCCCTTGGTCTTACATTTTGAAAGCCCTCGGTGGCTTTTGAGCTCCTTGGAATGCAGTAAGGCCTTAGGTCTTACAACACGATACACAAATCATTTCTGTATTTCAGCCAACATTCGCCTTTGCACATGTTCCTCCTTACCTACCCTGCTTGGGCTGTTATCAGAGGCCTGCTATAGTGATCTTCTAATTACTCAACAAAGCTGAATGTTTCTACTTCATTTTTTGAGAATGTGCTAAATTGCATTGAACATTTTTGTGTAGAGCGCAGCGCTTTGCAACCCTAACTTCAGTACAGTCTGAAGGCTGACAGAGAATTAGTATCACGCCTCCCACAGGTCACAGACCCTGCCCTGCAGCAGGCAGGAGATCTGCAGGCTACAAGGAAGGTGCCATTGCGGGCCTGGCTTCCGGCCCCAGATTCTGGTGGTTCCTTGGCCTGTGTGACGAGCCCAGCTCCACGCTTACACTGCCTTCTGGCTGTGTGTATCTGGGTCCAAATTCCCCCTTCATACTAGCACACCGGTCACACCTGATTGGGAGCTCCCCTACTCACCACATCGGCAGAGGACTATGTCCAAAGAACCCTTTTGCACAAGGTCATGTTCTGAATGGGGGCAGATGCTGTTCAACCCACAAGACACACGTTCGCAATTCATCAGCCTTGAAATGTTTACTGCACTCACATAGCATTCTTTTCCTTTTCTAAACACTCCATAGTTCCATGTAGATCACATAATTTCTACTTTACAACCATGGGGCAAGAGAAACAACGTGACATTCCTAAGGTTGTGCATTGTACCAGCCATTCGCTCCGAGTGTCCTAACTCCCAGGCCAGTGGTTTTGCTCCAGTAGATTGCATTGTGCTTCTTCACGTGTGATTTATGTATTTATTTTTGGTACCAGGGATCGAACTCGGGTCCTTGCACTTGCGAGGCAGGTGGTGGCACCACTGAGCTAAATCCCCTTATTTTTCTAAGGACACCTTTATTTGGCTATTGCTCTAATTCCCACCCAAACTGAATGTTTACAAGCAATGTAATCTTGCCTCTGTGCTCATAGAAATCCCAGTTTGAGCTTTTATGATTGTGTTTGGCCCAAAGAGCGCAACAAACCCTTCAGAGTTGCTGCTGGGTTCTCAGCCTCTGGAGGCGACTCAGGTGGCTGGTGATCCTGAGCCAGGCCTGGATTCCTCAGAGTAAGGAAGGTGGCCCTGGCTGATGGAATCTCAGCACTGCACAGGGACAACGCAGGGAAAAGGCAGAAAATCTGAGGCTCGAAGGCCAGGCAGAAGTTGGCTAATGTTCCAGCCGGCCGCATACCAGCTGTTAAGTAGCATTTCAGATTTAACAGTATCATGCAAAAATACTATTGTAGATTGGTAAGTTAATTAGATATCTTGTAGGCAGTTTGACAGGGCTGGCCCTGAAGGAGCCAACATGGAGGACAATCAAGACACATTCACTGTAGCCGGGTGTGGTGGCACACGCCTGTGATCCCAGCACTCGGGAGGCAGAGGCAGGAGGATCACTGTGAGTTCGAGACCAGCCTGAGCTACATAGTGAGTTCTAGTTCAGTCTCAACTACATTGTGAGACCCTGTCTCAAAAACTAAAAAACAAAAACAAAAAAAGACATTCACTGAAGGCCAGCATTGTAAAAAGAGGAATCACCACACCCACAAAGGATGAATAGCAGTGAGTGGTATTCTAAATAGGTATCAATCATCTGGGTGAGGACCAAAGTCTTCCAGGAAAGATCCCTGATCCGCCCCTTGCCACAGAAGACCCTTGCTCATTCCTTATACGCTTACTCTGTGACTTGTTTCCCCATTGGATCCCCACTTAGTATTACCTAAGGGACTGTACTTGCCATAATCTTATTGATTGTTCATAGTTTCGTACACCTGGTGATTTCTCAATGGATCAGTATTACCTAAACTACTGTGCCTGAAATCTTGTTGGTTGACGATAGTTTCGTCTCACCTTGAACCCTCCTCACCTCCTGTCTTGGTCCCATAAAACACCTTTGAGAACAACCCACTTTCCCATCCCCCCTTCCGTGTCTCTTAGAAACTTTCTCTCTCTCAATAAATTTCCCCTACTCTTAACCTCTGTTGTTACTAGAATTCATTCTTCGATTTTAGAGAACATGGACTCACACTTCGGATCCTAGCGGGTCTGGAGTTGCATCTCTTCCCCCGTTATTGGTATCGCCATCAAAATATGTGCAAAGATCACAAAGTGCCCTAGAACACTTCTTCCTGGACTTCCTGCTGCTCCGACTTAGAATCCGTCTTTTTTCTTGTTTTGTACAATTCTATACATCTTGTTGATAGAACTTCACTTTTGGGGGGACCTTACACCTCGTTTCTATCGTCCTGTGATTTTTGCTCACTGTCCTGTACAGTACAGTGCTATAATTTTATGTTCTGTTACACACTACAGTCCGGCATGTAAGAGTTGTGCAAATAAAGCCAAAGCCATCAAGGTGGCGTTTCCTTTGACCATTTCTCTGTGCCGAATGTATACACACTCTACACAAGTACACACTGGACGATGGAATCATTCGGTAACCCGGCCTCAGGACTGGAGCCCCTCCTTAAATGGGGAGCGCGCAGTGCGACCGCCGAGGCCAAGGCTCCTGGCTGCTCATCGGGAGGCGAAGAGCAGAACAGATCGGGAGTTGTAAGTAGAACCAGTTGGAGACTTTTAAGCCATTCCGACGTTCTTCCTCAAGGAAAGCGGCGCCTGCCAAGGATCACTCCGCACGCAGAGCTCATACAAGAGATCTTTATTAAAGGCCCACAGCGGCACGGTGGCCGCTGGGCGCAAATGAAACAAAGAGAGGAGAGCCGGGAAGGGGCTTGGTTATACAGTGGGTGACTGGTGTGGGCAGTCGGGGGTCCTGCCGGCTTCAGGGGCCCCTCTCGGACCTTCACTCCTTATTCAGACCAGCCTTCTTTGCGCGCCAGTTTTACGACCGGTGACGCGCGTGAGGTAGGAAGCGGAAACTTTAAAGTGAAGTAGGAAGTTATTCATCCGAAGGGGCCAGCCATTCCAAGGCGCTTGTCTGACACTTCTTACGCAGAAATTCTGACTCAGTAGCCGGGGCTGAGGTCTGAGCATCTGTATTTATAGGAAGTCCCCGACAGTTAAGGCACAGCCAAGCTGAGAGGCCCCTGTACTCCCTGATGTTCCCCGAGTCTGCACGCTTGATGGTTTGAATATGGGGTAAAAGATTCCCTTGGAAGACTTCAGAAGGGTAGACTTTGTAGGGGAAGACAAGACAGGGCTGGGTGGCCCATAAGAGGGTCAGGACCACCCCACTGCGGCTAGCAGGACCCCTGGGATCCGCCCCACACTGAGAAGACACTCTAGAAGTATCTGCCGTCCTCGAAGACTACGTCGAACGGCAGGTCAATTTGCTTCTGTGCTCTACTAGATCAAAAATCAGAAGAGCAGCAGAAACTCGAAAGACTCCCTTTCTTAATAATTCGTCCGCCCGTGAAATATTTATTAGAGTGCGTTCATGTGTGCTACAAAACATCCAGCCGTTGCACGAGTAACTATGGGACTCACAGCGCGTCTCAGGCACCGCCAGGAACTTGAAATCTAACAGTAAACAAAATCTGGAAAGAGACCATCGGCGATGGAGCGAGCGCCGCCGAGAAGAAATGAAGCAGGGTGCGGAGTAGGGGAGGGGCAGGGTGGGCAGGGCTTGCCTGTTGGGACAGACAAAGACTTATCGGAGGTGAATCTGAGCAGAGGATGTAGCGGGGGAAAGGAAAGGGCATGACAATGTACCTGCCGAGGAACTTCCCAAGTAAAAGGAGCGGCCAGCTGACAGCCACATTTTCCAGGAAATCCCAAGAAGCATCGTCGCTTAGAATGTGATTATTTGGTCAAAGAATCTATATAATCTCTCGCTTTGCCCGATTTAAAAATTATTCAAAACTGGAACCCAGAGCCCGCTTAGGTAAAGCTCCAGTGCAGGGCAGACGGCTTTGGGGAAGTGTGGGTTCCACGGAGGGGTCCTTCCCGACCCGATTTAGCAAGAAAGGGGCAAGCACCCCACAGTCAGGGGAGCCACGGCGTTGCTTTCCTCCCCCAAGGGCACACCCCTCTGCAGAGGGGCTCGGGAGGAGCGGCCACAGGGCAGCAGCAGCCTCAGAGCTCAGCACTGGGATGTGATTCCCTTTTTATCATTTTTGGACCGGTCCCCTTTCCAATTAGGGATCACAGCTGCTAGAAGAAAGTGCTGTCTGTTTAGCAGGCTGAAGGCACAATGGCTCACTCAGGCCATCAATGGGAGTCATTGTTCAGAAAATATTGCCATTGAGATGTTAAAAATGCTAATGGAATTAATTTCTCTTTCCGTGCTGATTGTCAACCAGCTCTCCCTCCCTCCCTCTCTCTAAATAAAGGAGGAGGCTTTCATTTTCATTGAAGTGAACCAAAAACATTTCTCAAGAAAGTACAGATCCAGAATATTAGACTGCCAGGGAGTTTTGATATTATTTACTTAGCTAGCGTGCTCAGAGAGGAGAAAGCAGCCCGGAGAGGCCGAGCTCCTTGCCTGGGGCAGCCCCGCCTCTTCAAGCGGGCGGCACTAGGATGGGTTCCTCACCCCCTCTGTACCATTCTCAACCTGGTAGGCTGCACCTTCAGAAAGGTTTCTACTGGGGGATGTGTAGTTCGCCGTCACATTTTCCCTGCCATGTAGAAGGGCCGAGGAAATTTTCTTCAGTGCTCACAGCAGTCTTCTGTTGAATCCATGGCTCTTTCCTGGGGTCCCCTGGGGATCAGGAATGTGCTGACTCAGGAACGCACGCACGCTTGGGGGCAGCTGGCTCTGTGACTGGGGTGGACTGCAGAGCTCAAGGCCCGAGAATCCGTGGGTTCACACGTCCAGCGGATTGGGTCAGCCATTTGTGGCTGAGAAATCACCCCCCACATCGCCTCGTTTAAATAAAGGATCCCGCCAGCGTGCTCCAAAATAAAGGCAGGGTTCAGTTCAGGCTGGGATTGTGAAAGCTCCGTCTGTGTGGCTGGAACTCTACTGCCCTTCCCAGGAAACACAATCGTGGTCACAGATACGGCTCTAGCGCAATAAAAAGAACAATGAATTTGAAATTTATGAAATTTGTGTATTTTGCTGAGCTAAGAGGCCCACGCCTGTAATTCCAGCATTCTGGGTAGAGGAGGGCAAAGGATCACAAGTTCAAGTCCAGCCGGTACAACTTAGCAAGATCCTATTTCCAAATAAAAAATAAAGGACAAAGGATGTAGCTCAGTGCCAGGACTTGGGGTTCAATCCTCAGTACCCCCCTCACAAAAGTAAGGATGCGTATTTGTATTTATATTTCATTCAGTCATTTATGCAAGAAAAACATTAAGACTTACTAAAAGCCAGCCCGCTCTTGGGCAAGGAGAGACAATGTTCAGCTGCGACAGACTTGAAAGCTTCATTTTTATATCCCTCAGCCTGTTTTATCTGTAAAATGGACAATCTTGAGATCTTCACACACAAATGTTAATAGCTTACACTGAATGTTTCAAGAAGATTTTAAATAAACTCTTCTTCATGGAGATTCGCTAATGACAGCTGTCTACCATGCACCGTGATGATGTTGGAATCAGAGTACCCCAAGACTGAGCGGCTCAAAGGCAGACATTGACTTCTCAGGTGGCCGAGCACAGGGACCCTCGCCTGTTTATCCCAGCACTTGGGAGGCTGAGGCAGGAAGATTGCCACGAGTTCAAGGCCAGCCTGAACCATGTAGTGAGACCCTGTCTCAAAAACAGAAAAAAAAATCTCACCGTGGGAGGCCAAGAGGAAGTCCAGTGGTGGGCAGAGAGATAGAGAGGGTGCTGCGCTGCGGACGGCCAAGGGCAAGGTGCCAGCAGTGCAGAGCCTGCTGAAGGCCCTCTTCCCGGCCTACAGAAATCTAGCCCCTTATATGTCCTTAGGCAGTGTTAAGACAAAGCAGGAGAGCTCTGGTCTCTCTTGCTCTTCTTGTGAGGATGCGGATCCCATCATGGGGACTCCATCCTCACGATCTCCTAAAAACCTGATGAACCCCAAGCCCCCCTCCAACCTTCCTTGAGGGATAAGATGTGAGCACGTGAATCTGGGGAAGACAAAATGCGGACCAAAGCACATGCGGTCCTTGGCTTTTCTCAGTCCTGCAGGTGTGCGGTGGATTCCTCTGCGTTAGCGGTCGCAGAGGCGCCGCAGGGGTAAGCAGGGCGGGCCCAAGTCCCCAGGGCCAGGACACGCCGGCTCTGGGATTCAGGTCCTCCGCTCACTCTGCAGTCTCTTCTAGGAAACGGACCCCAATTCAGCTGAGCAGCAGAACGCCTCGACAGGCAAACTAACCACGCCGCTTGTAAGATGTCCCAGCCTACAGCACTCTGCGTTCCAAGGCTCTTGGCCAAGGCCAAGGCCTCGTCTCCTGATGCGAACTCCAGGTCGTCAGAGCAATCCTGAAACCCTCTCTGCGGGTCAGCCTGCCTACGCACTGCACAGCTTCACCGAGAGACGTTACATTCTCTGTTTTTTTGTCTAGAGCCAGGAAATTTCCGAATGATAAACTCATAGAAATAAAGTTGATCTGAGGCTCAAACAAAGAATTCCAGGAGCTGACCTTTGTAGGCCTAGACATTTTCTTAAACACACACAAACACACACACACGCATCACCCCACCGTGCAGTCCAGAATCCAACGTGGAGGTGCACATTTCTGGGCCGTGGCATTTTGAATGTCCTCTGTGTTGTCTTTTACACACAGCAAACCCCTCATGTGGTCTCTTTCTGCTTAGCCTTAAAACAACCCTGCAAAGGAACTAGAAAAGGTGCCATGGCTCTCCCTTACAGATGAGAAAACCCCGACCCTAGGACATCATCGATGAAGGCTGAGGTGGACCCCGGGCCGTGTTGCAAGGTTGAGCAGCCTCCCGGTTACCGCCTCCTCCCCATGCTTTCTCCTCTCTCCTTCCCTCCCCGCCTTTTCTTGGGTCCTCATTCGCTATCAGAGCTCCTTGAACTAAGCCAGGCAGACGTTAGCTTCAGCCATTGAAGGCAAATATGTGTCCTCACCGCTGTTGCAGTATCTAAAGCAATAACTCTGCGAGCCTGGCCTATGCCAAACTTAGATTTAGTCTCCATTTCATCTCCTAGAAGCTGCTCCTCCTGACGTCTCAGCTGTCGGCCACACTTTTCTTGGCTCACGTGGATAAACGTGTACTGTGTACGTTACTGTTTTTCTTCGTAAGGTTTGAGTGGGACAGCAGCCAGCATTGTCAGGGTTACTGTTAGTAACAGTAACGGAAAGAGGAGACAGGAAACAGAGCATGAGAAAACTTAACAAATGGATTCGTAAGTCAGTTACCAATTTCCACTTTGGTTCCTTCCAGAAGGGAGGAAAAGTAGACTCCGCAAAGTATGTGGAAAGACATGCTACTCTTCCAGACATCAGCAGGGTTAGGAAGGTGAGGATCGGAGTAGGGGGTGGTGAGGGCCTACTGGAGGCCCTGGGCTGAACACAATGCCAAGATTTCCATAGGTATAACCAGTGATGGGTGATTGAGAACTGAGTATAGATATGTTGGATTTACCAAGTGTATGTGATGATGAAAATAGTTTCTCACACAGTAAACATTTCTCACAGAAAAGAAATAGACATTTTCTCACAAAACTAGGAAACAGACTGAGAAAATGTTTCTACAATGAACATCACAGAATGTTTTGTGGATTGTAGTTTTCTCAGCTACATCTATAAAAAACAAGAAATAAAAACTCCAGATAAAATGTTTTCTTCACATTGGCATAGCAACTAATAGTTTATCAAATACCTTGGTGACATTACCTCAGCACATGATGTTTTGTCACCCTGCCTCTGAATTTCACCCAATGCCTTCCGGCCCTCAGTTATGTAGTTCATAAGATACGTGGATAGAATAAAGCTTTTCCTGTTTTAACTCCCATTTTCCGCATTCTTTTCATTCCTATTTTCTCTAAAGACTGGCTACAGGGCAGAAGGGAAAGTCGCCTCCCTCTTCCTGGGCCTCACTGAGTCCCAGGACATTTTTGTCTTCCCAAATGGATCCCAGACCAGGGCATGCTGGGAGTACAGCTCATGTTACCTCAACTGAGCACGCATCAGGCTCGGAAGTGCTGGTGAGGCGAGGACAAAGCAAGACCATGCTCAAAAGTAAACCTAAGTTAGGGCAACAGCTTATCTCCATTCCAGCAGAACTGCTATGACCCTGGTTTCCTTGAGCAGAGCTGAAGTCATCACCTGATTTTCCAGTAACATCTACACCATTTTACTCACGTGTCGTCAGTATACTGGAGACAGATCATCACCCTCATTGCACCCTCTCTGCATTTCTTCCTTTTGAACAGTCGTGTCTTCCCCCAACTCTCGGCCCATGTGGAGTGGGAAGGATGAATCGAATCCCTGTGAGCTGGAGAGACACAAATCGATCTGTGGCTCAAAGGGGGCTATTGAGGAATGAGCCAATGATGTCAGCAGGTCAAAGAGTCTTGACCTTCAGGATTTCTGTGGAGACTCAAAAAAAAGGAGCCCTTTGTTCTCTGTGATAGCAATTTCTAGTCTGAAACTGCTGACCATTTTAACCACTACATTTGAATTAGTTTCCTGAAAATGAACCCAAACCTGAGGAAGCCAGAACCAAGAGGGCGGGGGAACAGGGCCCATTTTCTGATGGTCTCCTTTGCACTGATGGATCCAGCCTTTCTGAATCTAGGAAGACAGCCAGGTTCTAAGTTTTAAAGCCAGTAAATCCCCTTTTGCCTATAAAAGTGTGATTTGAGATTGTAGTTGAATAATGTGCTTTCGATTAATGTGCTTTAGAATTCAAAACTCTATTAAGAAATTGATATATCATTTTACCATTTGCCAAAGATGATTAGAAAAAGAAAGCTGCCTTTTTAAGAGACTTAACATATGGCATTTTTAATGAAACTTATGACTTGGAAAAAATAATTTGACTATCATTTTTAAAAATATCCGTTTCCTCCAGTTGAAAAAAATGTATAGAAGTTGGAAAAAAGTATTGGCATAAGAATAATTATTACATAGTTTAAAAAATCTCTATGGTGTATAGTATATACACCTTTTCTCCCAGTTAGGTGCATCTGTTTTATTCATCTTTAAAATGAACCTTTTTTTTTCTTTATTTTCTTTTTTTTTTTTTTTTTTTTTTTTTTTTTTTTGAGACAGGGTCTCACTATGTAGTTGAGACTGACCTGGAACTCACTATGTAGCCCAGGTTGGTCTCGATCTCACAGCGATCCTCCTGCCTCAGCTTCCAGAGTGCTGGGATTACAGGTGTGCACCACCATGCCCAGTTTACAGTGAACCAATTTTAAGGTTTGTGTCTATGAATTTTCCACTACTATAACAAGTACCAGAGATGATCAACTTATATAGAGAAAGGCTATTTTGTCTGCGGATTTTAAAGGTTTGGGTCATGATTGATTAGCTTTCTTGCACAAATGAGTAGCAGGCCACTTGCATGCAGAAAGTAGGAAAAGAGATGAGGAGCAAGGAGAGGCCCCACAGCCTGCCTGGAACCCAGCTGCCCGGAGGACTCCCACCCCAGTCCACCTGCCGCAGGTTCTGCCCCTCCTACATGGGGCCAGCTGAGAACAGAGCCTGCACCACACGGGTCTGCGCAGGAGCTGAAGATCCCGACAGATCGGCCATCGCCTATTTCGCTGTTGCTGTTTTCTACTTCATTAACTTCTGCTGATAAATTTCTTTCTTTCCTTCTACTTGTGTTTTAATTACTAGGGATTTTTTTTATTCCCCTAATGCCATACCTTTCCCTATTTTTCTCCCTGTAGTACTATTTTTAATTTTTTTTTCTGTTTTTCTTTGTAAAATCTCTATCTCTTCTTATCTGCCTAAATGTAGGACTTTTTTTTTTTTGTATCAGGGATCGAACTCAGGGCCTTGCGTTGGCCAGACAGGCACAGTGCCACTGAGCTGTATTCTGGGCCCTTAAATTTTTGTTATGCAAAAAGTTAGTGTATTTCAGTTATAAAAGTTTCTAAGCTCTATAATGATTACTATTTCATTAATGAGTGATTTGGACATTTAACTTTTCAGTTGAGTTTTCCATCTGGTAACTTCTCTGTTTTCCTCTTGCTGTTTTCTGTGCTCTGTGGTTAGAGGAAGTAGTCTGTACTGCAGACTGATATTGACATTTGGTTTTCACCAACATGGAGTGGAGGCATGGTTTAGAGATTGATGCAGGATTGGTTTTGGCAAAAAAAAAAAAAAAAAATGTATATTCACCAGAAAAAATGTACACTTGGTAATTGTAGGCTTTGATCCACCTTGCTCATTGTGTTACTCAATTTTTCTAAATCTCTTTTCATTTGCATTTCAGTTCGATCTGTTCATTACTCAACAAATGTTTATTAAGTGACTACTACATGCCAGGCACAACTTCAGGACCCTGGGGTAGGAAGAATCGGCAACAACAAAAAGTGTTCTTGTCATCGTCAAGCTTGATTTCCCGTGGGAGACAGCCTGATAGAGGAAGAGGAAGAAAAGGAAGAGAGGTGAGGAGGAGAGACAGAGGGGAGAATTCCTAGATAGAACTTTTGATGGTGATCTCGTTACCAAAAAAACAAAGAAGAAAAGACATGGAGCTCCGCACTGGGATCTCAGCAGAGGGGACAAGAAAGGGCTCCCTGGAAGGCTCAATCTCAGTAAAGACGCTGGAGCGCCGGCCCATCCCAAAGTAGGAAAGTCCTGACACGGTGTGCCTGGTGTGTCCAGGAATAAAAAGGAGGGACATAGCCGGGCGTGGTGGCGCACGCCTGTGATCCCAGCACTCGGGAGCCTGAGGCAGGAGGAGCGCTGTGAGTTCGAGACCAGCCTGGGCTACATAGTGAGTTCCAGGTCAGTCTCAACTACACAGTGAGACCCTGTTGCAAAAAAAAAAAAAAAAAAAAAAGAGAGGGAGCTGCAAAGGCAAGAGGAAACCAGTGCAGGGGAGGAGGAAAGGCTGTGCTGGGGTGTGGGAAGGAGATGGCAGCCTAGAGCTGTTCCAGTCATCTGGCTTGCAGTATGAGTTGGGGAAGAGTCGCTGGAGGGATGTGAGTGTGATAAATGTGGACACAACTCTCACCGGGTTGTCAAGAGCCATCCTGCATAATTTTGGGGAAAAATCATTTCATGATTGCATTATGATTAGGGCTGTCTAAACCCAGCATCTTCTTGCCCGAGACCCAGCTATGGCATGCAGAAACATAGCTCCATTTTGCCTCTGGTCACAGATGAGGCCTCAGTGATCCTGTAATACTGTGATGCCCAAGGGCAGGAGTACATCAGCTGAAGACACCCTGGGTGGAGCAGTAATAAGAAAAGAGAAAGGCTTCCCCGGGGAAGGACAGATTCCTTATCAGCCTGCTAGGTCGTCCCACCTACTACGGTCAGAATGCTTTGCCCACCCCACCGTCCTCATCAACATGAAACCTTCTTCTGCAGCCTAAGATCCTCATCAGCACAGGATCACCACTGCCCTCTAAGTCACCCAATACCTCCTCCGATTATCATGTGCACCCAATAAACAGTGGCCAGCTCAGAGTGTCTCTGTCTTTGCCTGCTCTGAGGCACTGACCTTCCAGCCCCCCACGTCCTTTGTGTATGTGTTTTTTTTTTTTTTTTTTTTTTTTTGTACCAGGGATCGAACTCTGACCTTGCACTTGAGACCTTGCACTTGCAAGGCAGGTGGTGGCACCACTGAGCTAAATCCCTGGCTGCCTCCATGTCCTTTGAAATTAAGCAAGTCTATTGTCTTTCTTTAGTCCTTGTCATCAGGCCCCCTTTCTAGGCAGTCGGAGGATTCATTACCCTCAGAGACCAGGTCACTCCGGATTTTTCTTTTAAACCAGCTCTAGCAGGCAAAGGTGAGAAGAAGGGAGAGTTAGAAGGAATTGCAATGCACTTTTTTGAAAAAAAGCTACCATGGCCTGGGTTGGAATAGGAGCAGTGGAGGTGTCGACAAAAAATGAATTCTGGGTATCATGAAGGGGCAGCTGGCACGGTTTGCTGGCAGGATACATGTGGAGCCGGGAGAGAAGAAAGGACTCAAAATGACTTTCAGGATTTTGGCCTGAGCTGCTAGGAGGAAGAGTAGCCAATTTTGAAGTGGGATGTGATGAAGACGGGGCGGATGTGGGAGAGGAAGACCAAAGCTGGGTGTGTAGTGCAAACGCTGAGTATTTCCTGGCCCCATCCAAGCAGCCTTGTCAAGAAGCAGATAGGATCTACTGGTTTGAAGTTGAGCAGGGCACGTTGGGACCAGTGATGTGAGGGGAAAGCCAGCAGAAGTGGTGCCCTGAAGGGAAGGATATGTGAAGGAGCAGCGTGCTAAATGCAGAAATTAGGTTAATGATGCATAGAGGGAGGACTAAGGTCGGAGGCTGCGGTATTACAGCAACCCGTGCACACCCATAGTCAGAGAAGCAGCAAAACTCGTGGTAGCCAAATTTTGGAAAGGGCCGGTGTGCCCATCAACATATGAATGGATAAAGAAAACATGGCATTTATACAGAGCGGAGTACTATTCTGCCATAAAAGGACAAACTCAAGTCGTTTGGAGAAAAATAGCTGCTCCTTGAGACCATAATGTTCAGTGAAGTAAATCAGGTACAGAAGCTTAAATATTACACGGTTTCCCTATATGAGAAACTCAAAATATAAAGAGCGAAATAAAAGAAAGGTGACAGGAAATAAAAAGATCTTTTTCAAGTTGAAAGGGAAATAACAGGCAAAGGGAGGTGGGTCAAGGATGTAGCTCAGTGGTGCTGCCGCCTGCCTCGCAAGCACAGGGACCTGTGTTCAATCCCCAGCACCCAAAACAAGACAAACAAACAAATATATATATATATATATAT
>NW_022900917.1:5014321-5049329 GCF_012274545.1 Fukomys damarensis
AGGAAAAAAGGAAAAGAAAGGAATTGGAACAAAAAAACAAGCCAGAGTAGCACAACTAAAGGCACTCATGAAAGAGCATTCCAGAGCTGCTTAGGAGCAGGGGGATAAAAGTGTCTGAAGGGAGGGGGTATTGTTCATTTGTTTGTCAATCGAACTAGTGACCTTGCGCTTGCCCCGCAGACAGGCGGGCAGAACCACTGAGCTAAATCCCCAGCCCCAAGGGAGGGGAAGTGTTTTGAGGAGAACTAATGGCAATGTGTCTTATAAAGGTTTAAAATTTAAACATTCACTGTATTTTGTGTGATCACATCTGATGAAAGGTGGATTTTAAAATCCAACCTGAGAACCACAGTTATTGAACCTATTTCTAGTAATAGTAATTACAGATAGATTTCGTTTTATTTTCATTCATTGTCCCCTCCACTCGCTGTGCATTTTTCTTCTTTTTATTGTTCTAATGTTCACTGAGAAAATCAACTTTTCTTTCGCTAGGTTCTTGCCTTCCCCGCCCTTGCTGTAGCATACTCCTGCTGGTTTTTAAGTTTGTAGCATGAATTCTTGACAACATGAGCCGAAGTTAACTTCTCCCCACCCTCCATAACACTAAGGAGACTATGAAACACTTATTTATCATGTCTCTTTTTTTAATGTGTTGATTTCCCTCTCTTTCGCCTCCATCTTGCTTTTATGTCCTCAAGATGGAACCATTATTGTCTGCATTGTTTTAGACACGGCTGTTGCACTTTGGATTTGCCCACGGTATTATTTCTTTGGGCGGCTCTTTGTATGACGCGCCCTGCGGCCTTCAGCTTCCTCTGGCCTGAGGGTTTTCAATTTGCTGCTTCTCAGATCCGACGCCCCTCCAGTGTTGCTCTGTGACCCTGGAAGCCCCTGGAAGCCCGGGTCTCTGCAGTGAGCTTCCTCCGCAGGCTGGGCGCTGTGGTAGTAGGGGAGCTGCGGGGTTTGGGGTGCAGGGTTGAGGCTGGGCCTGAGGACCCTCAGCCAGGCACCCAGAACCCACATCCCCTTGGCAACCTGGAGCCGCCCTGCCCTGTGATCACCCGGCATGGCTGCTCACTGGGGCATCCTGATGCCCGGTACGCACCCTCCCTGACAGCCCATCTCTGGGGGCACAGAGGACCCCCCGACCCCGTGCAGGTGCCCCCCCATGGGAGCAAGCCACACTGTGCTCCAGACTCTCGTCCGCCGCAGCAGCCCCGGGACCCCTCGAACGCGCTCCTGGCTCTCTCACTCTCAGTTTTCACCGTCATCGCTTTGTCTCCGGCAGGAGTACTGCGAGCCTGACGCATCTGATCTTTCCGTGCTCCTGTTTGTATTAAGCTGCTACACATGGGCATCCGAGCCTCGCCTCACCTCGTCAAACGCCGCCCTCCCTCCTCCTCCCCAGCTCTCCAAGCCCGCGCTCCGCCAGGCCTGCTCCTCCCCGCCCCGTCTGCACTGCTTTCGCTGCCTTTCCGTGTCTGCAGACACCGCTTCCACGCTCCTCGGTCCTTTCCCACAGACCCAGCTGGTGACTGAGTCCATCACTGAACTGCTGCTGTGAATGACTCGGGTTTACACATTCAGCCGTTCTATTTGACTCATTTGCAAATTTGCCTGCTCTTTTTGTCTTTACTTGTTATAAATGCACTTATTCTGCATTTTCTACAAATCGTATCGTTTCAGGTTCCTGCTAATTGTTGTCTGCTGATTCTCACCATGAATATTTTCCCTCGGTTGTTTTGTTTCATCATGAATTTTCCTCCAAAACAGGATTTATCAATAAAAACTCCATCATAGCTGAGGCGATGGCCTCACCAGGGCCACTTGGACAGTGACTTGTTTGCACTGACTAAAAAGCACTGTACGCGTTTCTCATCCAAGTGAGACATGTCCATGGTTACATTTATCAGAAATATTTTGACCCATTGTGGCGTCTAAGCCCAGGTGGAAAAAGATCCTTGCCATCTCACTTAGACAATGAGTTACTTTTTTCTTAAAGTCCACCCTTTCCCTCAAATGATAGCCCTAAAAGCTCCTGACTTTGGACACCTTCGTCCCGTATGAACAGCCCTAGCTATGTCTGGAAAAGGATGCTGTCTACATTATAACTCACATTATGAGGAGTTGTTTAAAGGAGAGCTTCAGGTTGCCTATTCTACCATGGCTCTAATGAAACAAAAATATAACAATTACATTAATAATACGTTTTCCAAGGTAAAACGTAGGCTGTCCCCCTTCTGACACAAGCAACTGTTAAAAGGCTGCATGGCAATTGGCATTACAACTGGCAAAGGAGAAATATAATTTTCTGATCGATCATTTCTTTGTTTCCAAAAGTGCTTCTGTTAAGCTAAAAGTCTAAGAGTTGAGAACATATTTTTATTTGAGCTTTCTGAGTCATATTAATTAGTCAATGTTTTCAAAGTGCTTTTGGAGATGAAAGCATTATTCATCAGCAAACCCAAATTTTTTGTTATCATAATGATGGCTTCTTTTAAAGATGCTAATTGGCCCACCTGCCATGAGAGAGCAACTTCACCTTTGCATTAATGACTGGAAACAACTTTAAGGCACCCTATTTATTAATTCCACTAGCTTAAACTTCATATGCAAGGAATATATACTTTACCATTACAATAGCAATGAAAATTCACAGCAGTAAAGGGGAGTGTTTTGATATTGTGTGCACCTAAAAATAGAACGCTGCTTCTGTGGGAGCCACAAATTAAAATCCATTATTCTCATTGCTTCCATATCATTGTTTCTATAGATGAGAAATATTTTCACATTTCTCAGCAGAGTAGACCTTATTGAAATGGTCTGTTCTCAACACCTGTCCCGTGAATATTGTTTTTATGCTGTTCTCTTTTGCTTTTGTAGAGGAGAATTATTAACTGATATATTAGCATTTAAATAAAAACTGACTCTTAAAAACATCAATTCAAAAAGATTCAAAAGCCAACCTTTAAGAACATGATGAATATTTAGCAACCTAGACAGTAATGAGAAGATTTTTCTCAGATTCTTTTGTAAAGTGCAAAGAAAGAATATTATGGTCCTCTAATGTTATCCAAATATTAGTTGCCTTTTTTTCTAAATTGTATTTCTACCCCTACTGCATTGCATCACATATCAGATGTTCGATATGGTATTTGAAGGGACTGATTTTTTTCCCGAGGACTAAAATGATTTTTCACAAAGCTTCCTTAAAGAATCAAAATGATTTGGAAAGCCACATGAATAGCTCTTTCCTCTGCAAAGAGATGGCTATAAAAATCTAGCATAGAAAGCGAAGTACAGGTAGCTCTTCTGAACCTTCATGACACTTGTTTGAAACGAGTTGTTCTAAAAGAATATTCTAGAAAAATATACGATCCAAATGACTCTTTAAAAAAAAATAGCTTACAAGCCTTTGTTCCATAATCAAATAGCCCGTGGCAAGCGGCTTGCTAGTGGCACTGTCTGAGGGTGCTGGGTCACCTCTCCAGGGACTGAGGGACCATGAGGGGACTGACATCCTCACCTATTACAACGTCACTCCAGGGCCAGAAGAGCCGGGGAGTACGGAAAAGCACCTAGACTGTCCCTGGGATGATCTATTTCTTGTAGAACAAGTCCAGCTGAAATTTTTGAAACTCGGCTTGTGTCTAATGTTGAGAATTGGGCTGTTAGGCAGAAGCTCCATTTCTTCATTCTGGATTTTAACCAGGCTCTTCTGCGAATTTTCACACTACCAAAACCATCATTGGTCATTTATCTTCTCTGCTTAAACAAGAACTTTAATAGCTAGCGGTCAACTTCCCATCAACGAGAGGGACCATCTGATATGTTTTAGCAGCTGCAGTGTGTCAGTAACCGGAGACTTGGCGCATAAGGAGGGTGTTTACTAGTGGTGAGGAAGTCAGGGGTGGATGTGGGGATCCCCATGTCTGAACAGTTCCGCATCTGAGAGGAAGCGCACATGGGACTCTGCAGTTCTAAACTGGTGTGAGGAGCATGACAGAGCGTCCTTCTGAGTGTCTCGCTGGCAGGGAGGGGGAAGCGATCCGGAGATGTGGGAAGCTCAAAGAAGACGTTCACAGCAGGGCTTTCCCTAAGATCTAAAGATAAGCAGGAGCGCTGGGGAGACAGGGAGAACCAGGCATCCGGCAGAGGCAGGAAATGCAATGGTGGTTTAGGGAAACAGTAAACTCCCTCTTGATGACTGCAGCATGATACATTAGTGCACCCAGAATGGACAGCAGGATTCCAGAGTGCAAAGACACACACACACGTGAGCGTGCACGTGTGTGCATACCTGCTTACACTTTAATATTGCAGGCCTTTAATAGAGGTACTGTGATGGCTTGTGTTTAGATGTCCTGTGGCCTGAGGGCATCACGGGAAGCTGCAGGGCTCCACCCTTTGCAGCCTCAAATTGCAAAAGTGAAAGACTTTGCTTTGAGAAGAGGAATCCTTGAGCACCATGGTCCAGAATGGCGTTGGCCTAGGGAAGTCGTTCCTTGGGATTTGGTTGATAGGAACTCAACCCCTACAGCCAAGAGAGAAGGAAGCCTGGCTGCTGCTCCAGCTGGCGGCAGACCTTGGCATCATCCACGTGGTGCTGGCTTTAGACAAATGCAGAATGCGAGAGCTGTGGGGTCAGGAAGGCTTCCACCCAGATCTCAGGAGAAGGCCTGGGAGGCCGGGCACTGCCCCTGAGAGGGCCGTGTGTGAAGCTGTGAGTGTGAAGCCGAAGGTGCAGTGGAGACCCCAGAAGTTTGGAGAAGCCAGGAGCAGGGACTGTTTGAGGAAAACTGCAAGCTGGCCCCAGGGAGAAGCCATGGGACCTACCACACCCCTGGCAGTGCTGTAGGGGTGGAGCCATCCACACCCCTTGTGGTTTACATCTTGCCACGGATTGCTGGGAAGGCTGGATGTAGAACTACAGGGCTGAATGTCTTCCCTGCTGGATTTTGGATTTGCTTTGGTCTCATTCCTTTACATCCCTGTTTGCTCCGTTTGTAACTTTTGGAGTGGTAACGTCTATCTTGTGCCACTGAATGTTGGAAGTGTTTGATTTGACTTTTCTTTTTTTTCTTTCTTTTTTTTTTTTTTTTCAGTCGTACTGGGGCTTGCAGCTAAGAGTTTGCTCAGAGGAGACTTCGGACTTGGACTTTTCAGCAATGCTGAAACTGCTAGGATGTTGGCAACTCTTGGAGATGGACTAAATGCTTTTTTGCATAAAAGGATATGCACGAATCTTGGGCCAGGGCAGAATGTTATGGCTGTGTCTAGATGCCCGAATGTCTCGCTTTTTCAGAGGTGCTAAATCTAGAGTGTGTGGTTGATTGATGGTGAGATAAACCCGAGAGCACTAGGATTAAGGGTGTGATGCCGCCTGTCCTAAGTGTTCAGAACGAGAAAAGGGGCAGAAAGATGCTGCTAAACTCTCTTACTGCTTTTGCTGTCTTCCACTGCCATAAACGGTTGCCCCCTCCCACCCTGCCTTAGAGCCAGCTGACTATGTACTGAAATCTCTATGAACTGTAAGCCAAATAAACCTTTTCCCTGTTAACTTTGAGTGTTGGGTATTTTGCCTCAGCAAGGACAGATAAGTAACTAACAGAGGTACCCAAAGGTCAGTGGGTAGAAATATCACACATGTAACGACTTAAAGTGGCACACACTTATTACGTCACTGCTCCTGTGGGTCAACAGTGGCCACAGCATAGCGTCTCCTAAGGACATGGTCAAGACGTCACCTGGAGGGTTTCTTTTTGGAGGCTCCTCTGAGGAGTGGGTCACTCCGCCTCCTTCTGGTTGTTGGTAGAATTATTTTCCCAGGGTTGTATGCAGGAGGGTCTCAGATTTTGCTGGCTCTCAGCTTGGTCGCCCACACCCCTGTGGTGGCCCACAGTGTCCCATCGTCAGGCTCCCTCTTCAGGCAGAGTTTGCACCTTCGCAGCACAGCAGCTGGCTGTTAACACACCAGACAGGGGTCCCTCTCTCCAGCCGGCTAGGATGGAATCTTCCGCGATGAGTACAATAGAAGGTGAATGTTAAACTTTTTGTTTCAAACAAACTTAACCCATCTTTCTCACTATTAAAAAAAAAAAACTTTATTAAGATGTTTGTTTCCAGAATTTCAATTGCTCACTTTGCCAGATTAAACATTGAATAATGGCTTATCTTGTTAGAGTAGATCGCTTCCCTTTTTCCATTCTGAACAATGTGAAAAGTATCAGCCTGCATTCTTGCTGGTGGATTCACACAGTACTCTAGCTCCCTGGTGCTTTGACCTCATCCTCTCCAGTTATTTTTATTTATTTTCTTTTCTGGCCACTGGCCACTTTCTGCAGCAGGTCTGGACATCTTTTGTAACTCTTTACTAGATTTGATCAAAAGCTACCGTGAATGCTGCCACTGTGTGCCACCTAACAGAAAGGCAGCCTTGCGAAAACATTACAGTGTGTTCCTGTCCACTGCTGGCTCTTCCCCAGAGTAAAAAGGACCATCAAAGATAAACATTTTGAATCACATCAGGATGTCAAAGCAGCCACAACAGTGTAGCTATAAGATGCTCAGGAAAGAGGATTTTAGAATTGCTTCAGACAGTGACAAGAACAATGGGACAAGTGTGTTTGAAGCAAGGGCGGGGAGATTTTCAGCTCACAGGTTTTTTGGTTTGTTTTGGTACCAGAGATCGAACTCAGGACTTCGTGCTTGCGAGGCAGGCAGTGGAAGCACTGAGCTAAATCCCCGGCAAGGGGGGAAGATTTTAAGGGAGATGAATGGCATTTGTATTTTGCTGTAATACATTTTTAAAATGTAAAACTTCACATTGCCTTATAATTCTTTTGGCTATCATTTTCTTTCTTTCTTTCTTTCTTTTTTTTTTTTTTTTTTTTTTTTTTGAGACAGGGTCTCACTATGTAGTTGAACCTGACCTGGAACTCCCTATGTAGCCCAGGCTGGTCTTGAACTCACAGAGATCCTCCTGTCTCAGCCTCCTGAGTGCTGGGGTTACAGGTGCGCACCACCACGCCCAGCTTTTGCTATCATTTTCAATTCCTAGTGTTCTAGGGACTTGTGTTAAGAAATTGGAGGTGAATTCTTTAGGAAAATGATTGATATAAAAAAGATATAATAATACAATATGTAGATACAGGGGAAACATTTGCAAGTCATAATAATTGAAAATAAAGAGCTGAGTAACAAATCATGCTCAACATAGGTCACAAAAACCTGTACAGGAGAAATAGCATTAATTCTGTGTTTGATGTACCCAACTAAATACCTAAGGGAAAGCAAAACTGACATTGCCCCATTTGAGTTCAGGGTCTCCCTACTCCTCCACAGTCTGCAGCAGCAGAGCATGAGAGCTACGGCACTTTCGGGAGCTACCTGGCCTCTGTGAATGGCCAAGACTGTGAGGTATGAAATAAAACCAAAAGGCACAATACAGAGTGACTTAACCCCTGGAGCGAGAGAGGAGAAAACTGAAAATGCCATTTATTCACCCAACTAATATGGAAGCAGTGGACCCTTGACTCACAAACTCAATTCATTCCCGAGGACTGGCTGTAACTCAAGTTGGTCAGCCAAGGCTCAGGCTCCTCTGAACAGCCCTCAGAGTCTCTCTCCTGCACACAGGCAGATCTCAGCGTCCTTAAAGAGACGCTGCCCAGGATCTCTCAGGGAGCCCCACACAGGACGGGATGCCGTAACGTCCCTTCCCTGTTCCTTCAAGGGTTAGATCTGTACCTGAGACCATCTGGAAGTACAAGCAGCCAGCAAATGACTCAAATGAACTCAAGACTTCATTTGTAAGCTAAGCTGAAACTCCATCCTAACCAGGCTGTTGGCACGTCGGGCCAGTCATAAGTCGAAGGCCTGCTGTACCTCCTGCATGGTGGGTGTTTTATAAGTCTCTGGAGATGTTGTGAAAATCAAAGATTGTCTGTGTGGCTGGTTGTTCTTGGGCTTGCACACCTACAACATGAGCTGCGTCACACTTGGTCCAGTCACATGGTGGGTACCAGCCACAAACACGCGGCTGCTGAATACCTGAAACGGCCTGCATCCAAGTCATGCTGCAAGTGCACCACAGAAGCTGCACTTCACAAATTTTGTGCAAAGAAACCCCCAAAAAACAAAAAAACAAAACCCAAGATCATTAGTAGTTTTTTATTGATTATAAGTAAAACCAATATTTTGACGCACAGAATTAAATCATAAAATATGTAAATATATACAATATTCTTTAAGACTTTCATTTTGCCTAGACTTTCTCATACAGCTCCTATCTGTGGCTGGCGTTCACTGTGTACTCAGTGCTCTGGCTCCTGGGCATCTCATTTTGTGCCAGGATGGGGCCTGCTCTGTAGCCCCATGACATCCATCAGAAAGCGGCCACGGGACGCAAGGCCACTTGGGTCTGTAAGACAGTAAAGGGTCAGACTTCACAAAAGGATTTCTGTCCCCAAACGGGCACTCTTGGAACCACATTGTGGTGACCCCCCCAATAAAATATAATGTTCTCTTCTCGGTTTCAACGGGGCTTAGGGGAGTCATTGGAAAGAATTTTCTTAAACCAGTATTTTTTTGCTAATGAGTTTTTCTTTGCTTAAGCCTTTCTTACCAGTTGCTGCTTTTATACTATGAAGTAAATAGATCTGCCAGCGTGAACCACGTAAAGACTGAACGACCCCAAGAGCCAAACACGGACAGCAGCACTGGAAATCCCTCTCCAAATCCCTCTGCAACTTACTTCCAGATTCTTCCACTTGGCCCCGTCTGCTCTTGGCTTCTGACTGCTGAGCGTGTGGCAGGTTTGGGCTCTTCTGTCCTTGGACAAACGTCAGTGTCTGGCTT
Source organism: Fukomys damarensis (assembly GCF_012274545.1). Taxonomy (NCBI): domain Eukaryota; kingdom Metazoa; phylum Chordata; class Mammalia; order Rodentia; family Bathyergidae; genus Fukomys; species Fukomys damarensis. Next base: position 5,023,181 of record NW_022900917.1, read on the forward strand.
TGGTGGCCTTGATGCTCTGTGTATGCTAGATTCTCTTTCTTTCTCCTTCCTGGCTTTTAGCTCTTCGCTTGTGAGCAGCACGCATCATTCCAAATGCAAAGAGCTCCTCTCCCACAGTGCACGTCGCTGCCACCAAGGCCATTGTCCCTCTCCGCCAGGAGAACAACACTTCGCCCGAGAGCCCGTGCTGGTTAGGAGCTGTGGGAAGTGCATAGAATCTAAAGGGTCACCTGACTACTTGTGAGAGCCTGGTGTGCTGATTTACGCTACATAGAACACACGAGCTGAAACCTATAAGAAATATTGTTTCCCTTGTATGCTTTAATTTTGTTTAATTCTGTTTCTTTTCTTTTTTTTGTGTGTGTGGGGGTTGAGGCAGGGTCTCACTATGTAGTTGAGACTGACCTGGAACTCACTATGTAGTCCAGGCTGATCTCGAACTCACAGAGATCCTCCTGACTCAGCCTCCCACGTGCTGGGATTACAGGCATTCGCCACCATGCCCGGCCCAGTTCTGTTTCTTTATCTCATCTTGCCAGGCTGACAGATTATCCCATCCAGACCTTATTGTTGTCCCTTCTGTCCCAGGATTGCCCCAAAACATAGGATATTTAATCAACCTGTAAACACAAACAACAAACAGAGATGGCCTGGTCTCCATCAGCACGTGGCACCATGGGCCCGGACACTGTTTCTAGGGCTAGGAACCACAGGATCTAGGGCCCGCACCCCTGGGCCCTCAGCACTGCCTTCGCTGTTCCTTCTTCGAAGCAGCTGCAGAGGGGTAAGGAATACACAGATCCTGCCAGTCTTGACTCAGATCTCTCCAGCTGCCTGGGAATCTTTCTCTCTTTATCCCCCAGAAGTCTTCACCCTCAGGCATGATGTTTGTAAATGCCTACGGGATGTTAGAAGGGACAGAAAGAGTAGGTGACTTTAAGCTACTTTTACTGAGTCTTTGGTTCCTGACTGGTACAGAAGGCAAAATATGGTACAACACAGGAGAACAGGAAACACAAGGGATAAAAAAATAAATGGATGTTTTAACCATAGGTTTAGAAAATAGCTTCTAGAATAGATTTAGAAAACTGCAGACTTAAAAAATAGCTTCTTTGGCCAGGTGTGGTGGGGCACATCTGTAATCCCAGCACTCGGTAGGCTGAGGCAGGAGGATCGCTATGAGTTCAAGACCAGCCCGGGCTACATAGTGAATTCCAGGTCAGTCTCAACTACACAGTGAGACCCTGTCTCAAAAAAAAAAGAAAGAAAGAAAATAGCTTCTTTGTTTTTTTCATCTCCAGCACTCTATACTCAGTAAGGCACCTGGCTTAGGAAATATGGATTACCCAAATGAATGAAGAATGTACGACAAGATCTGCACTGACCCCTGCCTTTCCTAAGAGCTACCACATCGAAGCTCTCTGCTTCCTTCTCCCTGAGGCCCCCACAAGCTGGTGAACCAAAACGGCAGCCGCTGTTGGGTGTAGCCACCATGGGAACCTGCAGGTTCGTGGGTCAGACAAGCAGGGTGCAACGCGGGATGTTTCAAATGTCTTTTCACCAAGCAGAAAGTTTGTGGACCTTATTTTCTTTCCATCTGTATATGATGCATGGCAAGGCAGCTAACTTTCCTACTCTGCACATTACTATTGGCCGAGAAATTCTACCAAATTGTGTCCATTGAAAGAAAAATAAATGAAAAGTCAAGGCAGAGTGTGGGTGAAAGTCTGATGCTTTCAATGTGTCCCCAGGTTGACAGAAGTCAATTTCTTTACCCACACAAAAACTACATGTGTCCATTACTCTGCTGCCCCCTTAGTATGTAGAATGTTTCTCGGCTCTGTGAAACAAGTTCCCCTGAGCATATTTGGGATATTTAAAAACATTTTTTTTTCTGGTGCCGGGGATTGAACTCAGCACCTTGCACTTGTGGGAAGGTACAATGCCACTGAGCTACATCCCAGCCCCCACATTTGGGATCTGCATTAGTGGGCTTCACCATAATAACAAACCTCAGTGTCTCAGCAACGATGACTTCAAAGATGTCCTTCTCGGTCACCTTGTGTGTCCTTGGGTGCCGTCGAGGGCCCGGGGGAGTCGCAGGGCCGCTTCACGAGTCTCCTTATCCCCGGGGTGCAGGCAGAGGAAGCAGCCCAGGCAGAACGCATGGTCTCTGTGGAGCGGGAGAAGGCCCCTGACGATCCAGGCCAAGTGCACCGTGTGCTGTTGGGACGGCGTGGAGATGCATGACGTCTTACAGGGAACGCGAAGTGAATCATTTTGCATCGTGATTGTTTGTCATAGAATCCTTCTTGCTTCCTCAGGAAGCTCCTTTGCTCCTTCCATCGAAGATCTCCCCCAGTCCGTACCTCCCTTTCCCCTCACTGCAGCCGAGCACACTGAAGTCCTTTCCCTGGAAACACTGCACTCCTCCTCCCTGCCGAGGTCCTGTGACCAGAACCCGACTGTCTTCCCCATCACCACACCGCGCTGCCTCCTTCCTACCCTGCCTGGAAGTCTCCGTGTGGCTGTTGCCAAGGTTACTAACACTTCCGGGTCGCTAGGTCCACGTTTCAGTCTTCATCTCCCTTGACCTCTGGGTCAAGAGCGAGCCCGGAGCACCTGTGCAGAGGCCACCTCTCCGCTTAGGAAACCTCGGATATGCTCTTCCGGTTGGCTCCTTCTTCTTAGGGCTGCAGACTCTAGCACCCTTTAGAAGCTATTTCTTCCTCCTATTGTGGACTCCTGGGGCCCCGCAAACAATGCCTCCTTCTCTCGCATCAATTTAGAACCTACCCAGAGACGGGTGGAGGCAGGCAGGTGGAGACTGAGGGTCAGGTGTATTTACTGATAAAAAGCCGACTGGATTTGTGGTTTAGCTGTGCGGCCATCGTGAGTGCCCTTGCAGGGCGCCGAGCCAAAGGCAGGCTGAACCCATCCTTACTGCATTTCCACCCTCTGCAAAAAGGCGGATGGCAGAGGGAGGAGGAAGGGAGAACTGAGCCTGGACTCTGAGGACAGCTCCTCCTTCTAGCTCCCCAGTCAGGTAAGGGAGTCTCTGCTCTCCGGTTCAACAGGAAGGGAGACTCCGGCTTCTTTCTCCAGAGCGAGTCCTTCAAACCACAAACAGGAAGGACTTCCGCTCCTCCGGCCCCACCCCAGCGCACCCTTTCTCCACACTGCTGCCTGCAGTGTATTCATTCGCTGGGGCTCACAGTGGGGACTTGCAAGATCCAGGAACACCTGTTTGTGTTCTCTGGAAGATTCCTTTGACTTAAGGATGGCCGCCTTCCCGCTGTGTCCTCACGTGGACCTTCCCGTGTGTGTGCGTACACCCTGGGGTCTCCAGGCACACCGGTCATGTCTCAGGCCCACCCTCAGTCACTCCACTTTAATTCACCCCTGACAGCTCCTGCCTCCACCCGCAGTTGCCTTCTGAAGTGCTATGGGCTGAGGCTTTGTCATACAAACTCGAAGGGAGCACTGTTCAGGGCTTAACATCTAGGTTCGCCAACTTCTTTCTGCTCAGCTGTGTGCAGTTCACTTCTTCCCTGGCAGAACCTGGGCTACTCACCTGTTCCACCTTTCACCTGGGCACAGTTCAGGGCCCAACACCAAGGTTCGTCTATTACTTTCTCCTCAGCTTCCCTAGTCTGCTTACCTGGCTCCACCAAACAAGCACTTGAACACGTGTGACTGAGACCATGCCCCGGTTTCCTGTGGGAGGTACGGACACCTAAGGAGAAATACTTGTCCGTCTGAGGAGGGACGCCCAAGAAAAGACCACAGCGGGATGGGGAGCTCCGGATATCCAGCCCATCACCAGGCAGGCAGCCTTCGCCCAGAGAAAAAGTGGCTGCAAGTAAGAGCAAAGGAGCAGCCTCATGGGGCCTTCGTTTCACCTGAGGCGTGAGCCAAGGCTGTGCGTGGTCTGGGCCCAGGGTCAGAAATCAGCAATCTGTCTTCCCATGCTCGCAGGACATGGGGTGGTCCGGGCACACTGGGGAGCACATTGTCACTGGGTCCCCTCGAGCGTTAGGGTGGCCACAGAGGGCAGGCAAGGCAAGAGGCAGCACGGCCATGTGAGGCCCAGGACGCGGAGGCAGAGCCCCTCTCTGTGACACACTGAGGGGAGTTGGAGAAAATCTGAAGGGCATCAGAAGCTCGCCCAGGCGTCCCACGGAGATGTAAGGGGGCGTCCCGGGCAGGGACAGGGTCTTAACTTGCAACTGCCCCACCCGTGTTTGGGGTGAGTCCAGGATGGGTAACTGCAGCACACCCCGGCTTCCTCCACACCTCAGAGCTGGCCGCCCCAGGACCCGCTACCTGGAGCGCCCAGAATGCACCTGGCTGCATCGTGGGTCTGTGCAGGTGACAAGATGTGTGTGAAATCCGTGTCCTGCTCCCCCGTGCCCGATTAGCACACAGAATTCACGCTATCTGGAGACCGCATGGTGAGAGCGCCCTGTTCTGAGCTCCCCCAAATTAATCTTTCCTTCCCTTACAGTAAATGAAAATGTTGGGGAATATACTCAGATGCACAGACGCTCCTTGTCTGCACAATGCCACTGTGAAGCGAAAGACACCACAGGCTGGGAATGTGTTTAAAGCAACGAACGCCCCAGTATTACAGAGTGGCTATGCAGGACATGAGCACCCGCTGTTCCCCCACGGTCACAGGGCGACTCTGAGCTGTGGCTCTCCCCCAAGCCACCCCGCTTGAGAGTCTCATGCCACACGGGGCGTGCCTGGGGGAGGGCGGAGCACCAGGCGTCACCTACTCAACACCCACTGCCTTTGCACCGCTGTAAAGTTGGAAGGGTGTAAGCCAAACCGCTGTGGGACCATGTGTGTGCACGCCGTGTGTGTGTGTGTGTGTGTGTGTGTGTATGCGGATGTTCTGTTTTACACGCGTGTGGTGTGTACCCACCCATGTATGTCAGCAAAGCTCTGGCATTTGAACAGATCCGTGTTGGGAAATGACAAAACAGGAGGCCCTGCGTCCCACAAGCTGTGCAGCTCGGTGACCTCTTAAGGGCAGCCAGGTGGCATCCGGCCAGGGTGACCACTTCGGTGGACAGCTTCCCTGCAAGCGTCCCTCACTGGTTCTGCAGGGGTGCTCGGTGGCTGGGGACGCTGCCCCCCACACGGTGAGCACCATGCCTGTGCCCCCAGGAGCTGATTTATCCAACCGAGGAGGGCGGGGAAGCGCTGGGCCGATGCTTTCTCCTGAGCCCTTGGCCGCTGTGCCCGGATCGGCGCGGACGGAGGGTAAACCTGATTTCGGGTCGGCTGGGGCGCCCGCGGGCCTCGCACACGCCTGTGCAGGACTCATGACGCCGCCAGAAACACAAATAGCCAGCGCCCTGCGGCCCGAGGTCGAGACCAGGCCGCGGCCACGTCCAGCACGGGGAGTAGGAGCCAGAGACGGATGGGGCCCCTGGCGGCCTCCCCACCCCAGAGCTCAGGAAGCTCGGCCGCCGGCTTTGTCTCCAGTGCCTGATCTTGCGGCCCATCTCGGCTGCCATGTGGTTCCGGAGCTATGGAGCCGTGGTGTCCAGGAGGGGCCTTAGTGCTGCTCGCCTCCCACCCGGCCCCTGAGCTGAACGTTAGAATGCTACCTTAGTCTCGAGGATGCCAGTTAGGAGCCAGAACCTGCCATCTGCCGTGCGCAAGTACAGACATATTTGGCAGGACTTTACTTCTCCTTCTTCTAGCCTTGGACTTGGGTTGGTCTCTGCTTTGTTCCTTCCTTCTTCTCTGCTGTGACTGAGGGGTGAAACCAGCCCGGTGCAAGTCGACGTGGAGGGACTGATTATCCGTTGGTGACTTCAGAAAATGACCCTTCAGTTCCTCACCCAGTGGAAGGGCTGGGCAAGTGCCAAAATGTTCCTCCTGGGTTCTGGGAGCCAGAAGCTAAAGCATCTTGTAGAAATTGTGACATAGCAGTCTTCTTCTAGCATGAAAGGTGCTGGTGAGGAAAGTTCAAGTCCGACCCCCTAAAAACTGTGCAGAGGGTGGCTCCTTTCTGAGCTCTTCCTCCCTCCCTTCCGGTTCTTTAAACCCACTCAGCATCTGTCCTGCACCCTCAGGCACCCACAGAACTCAAAATGCCCCTCACCGCCCACTTAGGTCAATGTCAGGATTAGAATGACTGTGTCAGTTACTTTTCTTGTTGCTGAGACAAAATACCCAACACTCAAAGTTAAAGGAGGAAAGGTGTTGTTTGTTTGTTTACTTGCTTTTGGTACCAGGGATTGAACTCAGGACCTTGTGCTTGCAAGGCAGGCGGTGGAACCACTGAGCTAAATTCCCGGCCCTAGGAAAGGTTTATTTAGCCTGCAGTTTGCAGAGGTTTCAGCCCATAACCAGTTGGCTCCAAGGCAGGGCGGTGTGGCAGACAGAAGAGAAAAAGTTCAGGTGGGCAGAAGGTTGCAGAACAGGCAGAGGTCGACCACAGCCCTTTCTGTACCTTCTATTTTACCAGGCTACTTAGGGCGGATAGCACTCACACCCTTCATCCTAGAGTCCTTGAGCCTAGCATTGCACCATGAACCCCAGCTTCGCACACTGCAGACCCAGCCACCTTTGCAAAAGCCCCACCTATGACCACAGGAGACCTGGGGTGGGCGGGGCATCTAGACAGCGATAACAACGATCTTCACTATGTCCAACCTAGTGGATGGGAACTCTGTCCTTCTTAACACACAGGAGCTGTAGTATTTTGGCAGAACTGTTCTGAAATCCATTCTCTCTTTTGTCCTCAGTAAGAGCACCCTAAATTGTTACCCAGGTAAATGACTTGTCTGGATGAAAGTGATTTTCCCAACTTCCTTACCATGAGCGTCCCCTGCTGAGTAAATGACTAGGTTCTGAAGGACGCTGTGCAAAGGGAGCACCAATGAGCTGCCTTGAAGGATCTGCTTGGGTATCTAGCGTCCAGCCACTCTTGTCCACCCTCTCACCCCTTCTGCCATGGCTGTTGCAGCCCCACATCTGGAGGCCACAGACAGGGATGGCAGGCGGGCAGCCAAAGTGGTCCTGGGTCCTGATTACACCTGCATGAGCCCTGCACTCTCTCTGGATTTCTTTTACATGGGCAAAATCCCTTTCTTGCACTTAGCAATCATTTTATTGGATTCCTGTAACACAGCTCCCTCAAACTTTTAGCTGACACAGTAATGAAGTTGGCCAAACTCATGCCGGGAGAATATTGTCCGGCTTTTTCAGGCAGTTCATCTCATCCAACAGTCAGAACCAGAGCCTGGGTAATACCTTCGAGACAGAGACGGCAGTTTTCTGGCCCTTAGTGGCTAGTTCCAGATCAGTTCTCAACTCCACTCCGAACTGTGGTTTTCCATCTTACCGAGAGAAGCAGGCAGGAAGGACGTCAAGGCCACAATCCACAGGCTCCTCCTCCCTGCTCAGCTACCTCCTAGCCCTGTGTCTTGGACTAAGTTAACCCCTGTGTGTCTCAGTTCCTTATTACTGAAATCATGTACCGTAACCACCTCTAGGACTGTTTTATGTTTTAAAGAGTTAATGTATAGGCCAGCTGTGGTGGCCTATATCTCAGCACTCGGGAGGCTGAGGCAGGAGGATCACCGTGAGTTTGAGACCAGCTTGGGCTACATAGTGAGTCCCAGGTCAGTCTCAACCACATAGTGAGACCCTGTCTCAAAAAATAAATAAATAAATAAATAAATAAATAAAAGAGTTAATGTCTAATGCTTGAAACATATTAAAGCATTAATGTATAAAATATATGATACAGTTAATATATATCAAAGAATTAATGTGTCAAACATATTAGAAAGTTGATGTACAATGCTTAAAACATTGTTTAGCACAAAAGAAGGCTATTATTAACATTATTTTTAAATATTATTACTAAGTATTATTAACATTATCATTAAGTATTATTAACATTATTGTTAAGTATTGTTATTAAGTATTATTAACATTATTATGTATTATTAAGTATTATTAACATTGTTGTTAAGTAGTATTATTAAGTAGTATTATTACTAAGTATTATTAACATTATTGTTTGATGCTTTGGACTGAGTATTGACAGTGCTTTCTTGTACTGAGTATTCTTTATTTATTTTTCTTTTTATGAGTTTATTGGTATATTTTAGGGATACAGTACAGTTACATTCATCATTGGGATCGTGTACCTTTACATGACAGGTCTTGGTTCTCATTTTTTCCCCTTGTCGCTGCCCTCCCTTCACCCCCTCCTGCCCTCCCCACTTACAAACACTTTATTTCCATTTTTTCATTTTCTCATACTTTTTTCTCTTCCCTTATTCCCTTTCCCCTACCCTTCCCACTTTCCCTACACCTTTAAGTATTGAGTATTCTTATTTATTTAACTTCCTTATTATTTACTTGAACCTTATCTGAATTATGAAAGGAGTAAATGTCCATTATTAAAAATATTCATTTTGGGCCAGGGATTTAGCTCAGTGGTTCTGCTGCCTGCCTTGCAAGCACAAGGTCCTGAGTTCGATCCCCGGTATAAAATATATATTCAAGTTGTATATAAGTTGGTAAAGCAAAAACTTAAAACTCTTCCTGCACTGGTCTTCCCACTCTGAATCTCACTATTATTAGCAGCCATTGTTATTACCTATGCACGCTTCCAGGTCCTTCCCATACCTGCAGAGGCATACGGAGCACAAAAACACACAGGTGCGCACTGGTGCATGCACACACACACACACACACACACACACACACAGGTGCGCATTTGTTGTCTTACAAATAGCTCATACTATATCCGCTGTTCATCCCCCTTCTGCTAAGGATACTTTGTACATCTTTAACAATGTTCACCTGATGTTCCCTATTCACGGGTATCAAACTTCTTCCAGTTTCTTGCTACTGTAAGCGAAATGTTGCATGGAGCTTCCTTGCCTGGCATCTTTAGGCATTGGCGTGAGACTCCCCCAGACAGAATCCCCAGCTGGTGTACACGCATCACAGCTGATTCTGAACAGCTGTCTAGAAAGCATGTTTGCAGGGTGGCGGCCCACTGACGGGGGAGGAGCACTGTCTCCTGCACTGTCCTCAGGACTGGTGTTACCAGACTTCACTGAGATTAAAATAATGCTTTACTGCTTTAATTGTTGTGGGAGTGAGGCTGAGAACCACTCGCAATTTATCGCCCCCTTTATTTCTCTTTTGAGTGGAATGCCTTTGGCTTATGCCCTTCCACATTTGAATCGTGATGCGCCCTCAAGGACACGAGGTTTTTGTGCCCTGCCTGCTTCACACAGGGTCTCCTGCTGCAATTCAGTCTCTGCTAATTCTGGTGCCAGCCATCAGTGACAGCCTGGCCCAAATGTCCAGCTCCCAATTCCGTGCGAGGAGGAGGAGGAGGAGCTTGTGTGGACAGATTCCAACCCACTCAGGACCTTCGGTGAGGGAGTGAAAGCTGTCCTGCTTCTCCTGAGTCACGCCCGCCAGGAGGCAGGGGTTGGTCCTGGTCCTAGGTCCCCGCCAGAGGTCCATTCTCTCCAAAGGCACAGTCAGTATCTGTCCTTTGGTCAGGACTTTGCCAAAGCCCAAGTCCTGCCTTCCAGCCCTCATCCCTGGGGAGTCCCTCTGGGAGTGGCTCAGAGGGGCCGGTCTCTGGGGGATCCGATTTTGCCTGGGCTCACAGACCCATCACCGACCCATCATGTTCTGTGCCTTCCGCCTTCAGCATCCCGAGACTGGGCCCCAGCATCGGCTCCTTGAGCCAGAATGCAGACGAAATAAGGAAGAAAGTGGGGTCCACCCATGAAACTTTGTTCTGACTCCAACCCTACCACCTACGAGAGCCAGACTTGGGGCTTAAACTCTCTGTTCTTCCATTTTTCTATGTTCAAAATCAAGGAAAGATTTGTCCTTTCTGCTTTCCAGTTATTATGGACACGAATCATGAATATTTCTGTAAATTGTGAGGGGCTATTTGGTTACCGTTATTGTAGAGTATTTCCCTTATTACTAGTGATGGTCATGCCGGTAGCAGTAACAGCAGCAGCAGGAGTTGTTCCGTCCTTCTCTTTAGCAATACCTCTCAAAGGCAGAGAAGCTCCATAGAAAATTTCTGCATGAACTTTGAGAGGGGAAAGGCCGTACCTTACATATCTATACATTACCCAGGCCAGGCCCAGTGTTTTCCCCTGAGTAAATGCTCAATATTTGTTGAATGACTAATGGAACTTATGAATGAATCAGTGAACAAATAAACTGTGTTTCTTTGTTCTCTCTCTGATTTTCTTGGGATATCTCTAAGATATATTTACAGTACAATAACCAAGGTTTCTCCTTAGACTTCATCTCTGTGATGGGAATGTAAACTTCCATTTCCCCATAGGAGGAGTAGTGAAAATTCTTGGCCAAGTTTTAAATGGCCATATACAAAATAGTGGGGCACCTCCAGTACAAACTGCCATGCAAGGCAGTATTCTTGGTTAATGGGTGGGCTTTCAAAGTTGTAACACCTGGTTTCAAGTCCTGGTTCTAAATCCTCCCTACTGCAGCTTTCTAATATTAAAAGTAGGTACAGACAGGCATGGTGGTACATGCTTATAATCCCAGCACTTGGGAGGCTGAAGCAGGAGGGTTGCCATGAGTTCAAAACCAGCCTGAGATATATAGTGAATTCAAGACCAGCCTGAATGACACAGTGAGTGAGACCTTGTCTCAAAAACTACACACACACACACACACACACGCACGCGTGTGCGCGCACGCACACGTGCTCATAATAGGTGCCACCGTCATTCTTACTTCATGATGCTATTGTAAGAATTAAGAAAGTCAATACTCTGAAAACTCTACTTGGAATGCAATAGGCCCTTCATCCACCTAGCCAGTTATAAAGGAATTGGAGATTCAGTGTTGATGAGCATCTGATTTTGTAAAAAATAGAAAACCCATTTTTAGGTAAAATTTTTTGATTTTTTTTCAAAATCTACCAATGGGGTAAAAACTGTGGGTCATGATTTTGAATTACTTTGTCAAGAACTTTGTACTTTGTACAAAGCCCTGGATTGGGAAACAAGCAGGCAAAACACCCCTTAGAGGCCCTGAAACTCTCATCCACCATTCCCTAAGAAAAGGGATTGTTCGCCTGATTTACCAGGGCCCCAACTGCACAGATGTTGCAAAACCTTGTTTTCACACAACCCAGGGAATACCTGCACTCAGGAAGCCAGCACACTTGGCTAAAGCAACAAATTCCCTTCGGAGCAGAGGCTCAGCCCTGAAGCCAGCTCCAAGAACACAGCGTGCTCTCTCTCCTATGGGTCTCCAGCCAAGTAAGACATCTGGCCTCTGAGAGGAACCTGCAAGACACAGTGCTCGTCGGGCCGTCTACCGCCCCCGTGCCTCACCAAACCCCATCTGCGCCAATCCATGCCCACCATACCCTCCCAGCTCCAACGCCACAGCTCGCTCTCTGGTCCCGCCCTTCCCCGGAAGTCCAACTTCCCCACTTCCTGGTACTTCCCACAATCAGTCCCCACCTCAACAGGGCCCTGTGTATGGTCCAGTCCATGAGTCCGAAGGGTGCGGTGAGGCTCTCCAGGACTTTGACATCTGTCAGACAGGGGGTGACTCCAGGCTCGGTCATTAGCCCACGGTGACCTTGAGCAAGTTAGTCAGTGATTTCTGTCATCCGGTGAATAATCACATTGCCTTGGAGAGTTGCCGCAAGAAGTAAATCAGATGAGTGAAGCACTTAGTTCTGTGTTTGACACATGCTATGAGACTTATTATTCTTAGTTCTACCTCTAGGTTTCTGATAGTTTTACATAATTCTTTCCTTTTAAAATCCAAATTGCCCATCCCTTGACAGCAAATACTGAGCCCTATGTTTTGTTTTGTGTTTTCATCCCATAAAAGTGTCTAGCACAGGCTATTTGCGGATTAGTCAATAATTATTTTGGAAATTATTGGAATGTTTACACAGTACTGAGGCCAGCGGCAAGAAGGACATGTGAACCTGGTTTCAAAGTTGGTGGCCTCCACATAATTGCACAATGTATAAAGCAGTGACTCTTCAGATTCTGAGGGAATAAACATTCGAGTTTGACCCAGAAAACCAAATTCTAGCCACCGTACCAAAGTCCCACAGTCTTACCAAACTTGTATGTCTACGTCGTGTACCACGCCTGCTGACCCAAGACATATCTCTCCAGAATGTTCTGAGGAGCAGTGTCCATGATCCTTACTGTCTAAGACGTGGAAAATCCTGAGAGCCCTTGGATAATTTAGACTTTGTGTGACTACCAAGCAAAGGCGGAAAGAGGCAGCCTATTTCTCCCAGAAGCTGCCCTAACCTGGAGCACTGTGAGGATCAGGAGCCTTGGAAGGTCTGCACTCCTCTTCCTGCCCAGGGGGGACAGAATGGGCTGAGGGTCAGACTGTGCTTCCCAAGGCTGCCCAGAACCAGAGGCTCTTGTCCATTCTGCTCTACCTGGGGACCCACATGGGTACAGACTATGTCTAAAATGGTAGGAGCATTTACGAGGAGCAATGTCCGGACACTTACCCGAAAATGCTCTCCTCTAGACTGAATATGTTCCTGGAGGGGAATAAAAAGGGCAGAGAATTCGGGCATCTCAAGAGACTCAAGTAAACTAAGCCCAAATTTTATCTCCATGCAAGTCAGTTTGGGAGCTTTTTGGATAATGTTTTGGTTTCATTTGTTTTGCTGCTAGTCTACAGAGTATTTAATCCTTGACAACTGGGGAATGTCAAGGTGGGAAATGTCTTGTAGCTCTATCTTACTTTCTTGAAAGAGCCTAATATAAAAGCAGCTGGTCTGGTGTGGAGCCAGAAACAAACATCTCCCTGTCTTCTGGGAAGCGTGTGGGCCTCGGCTTGGGACGGGTGCGGGCACCATGCGGTGGCAAGCAGGCCGGCCACTGGCCAGTTCCCCAAGTGGGCCTGGAGTGCAGTCGTCACGTAAGCAGGGGTGGGTGACCCCTGAAGCTCAGGGATCCAGTCTCTGAACACGAGCGTGGTGGGTCACAGTTGGGGGTGGACTCGTGCTAGGTGACCCGGCTGGAGCCCTGGGCTTGTGACTGGCATTAGAAACACACGCCATTGGCCCAGGACCCGATTCCACCTGCAGGGGTCTGTTTAATTTGCTTGTTTTTTTGTTTCGGTTGTGAGGCCAAGTGATATTTTACACAATTTAAGCCGAGTTGTCGCTGTCATTTAAAAGAGCACTCTCGAGGGTCCTGTGGAGCTGCACTGTCAAACCACTGCTCCTTCTTTAGTGGCAGAAGCTGCAGGCAGAAGCCGGCCCTGCCGCACCGTCCTCCAGGCCCGCGCTCAGCAGGGCCACAGGTCTCTCCCCATCTCCCGCTGTTTCCCATCTTGGGAGCCATCGGTCATGGAGCTTGCATTGTTGTTTTCGGTTTGTTTGTCTTTCAACAATAGAGATATATCTTCTGTAGTTATGTCACTTATCAAAATTTGGAAAATTGTATGCAAGTCTAGAGGGCAAACTTCCAAGAAGATTGAAAAAGAATATATGAGGTGTGATCAGAAAATGCGCTGTTCAAAGAGGAAACAATGTGTTACAGTAAAAGACACAGCCACAAATCCCCCTCAAAATATTCCTGCTCATTTGGACGTGTGCATCCCATGGCCTTGACACTTCCTGAAGCAGGTCTGGGGGTCTTTTTCACGAACGTCTTCAGTTACGTTAGTGGCTGTCTTCATATCCTGAGTAGGCACAAAACGTTTAACTTTCATGGTCATCCTGACTTTGGGGAAGAGCCCCAATTTGCTAGGTGCCAGATCTGGTGACTGGGTGAACGAGGACACATCGTAATGGTTTTAGGAGTCCGCTTTTCCACTGGACGGCACTCAGCAGCAATATTCACCTTACTTTTTAAAAAATCACACCTCATAAAGACACTCATGAAGGAGAACTTCCAGAGCTGCTTCAGAGAGAGGCCGGGATGATGGGATGAGTGTGATCGAAGCGAGGGAGATAATGGAAATGTGTCGTTTACTGTAACGCTTTTTAAAAAGTTTTAAACATTCACTGTTTTTTTTTGGGCGGGGGATACTGGGTATTGAACTCGGGTCCTTGTGCCCTTGCGAGGCAGGAGCCAGAACCACTGAGCTAAATCCCCGGCCTCCACATTCACTGTATGTTTCAATCACACTGTGTATTTCCTTTTGAAAGTGAGTAAATATTCTGATATGATCACATGTATTTTCCATGTCTAAGAATACATGCAATCTTTACATATATGCATTTAAGGACCTACCATCATCGCCCTCATTTTCCTTTTCCAAGCTTCCTCATTCCCCAAAGAAAAATCACAGCAACATTAGCCTTGAAAGGATCTCGGAACTCACTGGGCACAGCAGCACAGGCCCGCGATCCCAGCTACTCCTGGCAGCTGAGCAGGGAGCATGCAAGTTCCGGGCCAGTCTGGGCAACTTAATAAGACCCTGTTGCAAAATAAAATTCTTCAAAGGGTTGGAGATGGAGCTCAGGGTAGACTGGTTTCTTAGCATGTATGAGGCCCCATGTTCCAGCCCAAGTACTGGGAAAAAAAAGAATGCAAGAGCTCGCTGATGATTACAATGGACTTTTAGAGTTAGAATCTAAGTTTTCTCTAAGTGGATTCTACTGGATAAACAAAACAATCTCTTTAAAAAAATGAAAAAGAAAAGAAAGAAAGAAAGAAAGAAAGAAAGAAAGAAAGAAAGAAAGAAAGAAAGAAAGAAAGAAAGAGGGAAGGGCTGGGGATTTAGCTCAGTGGCACCACACCTGCCTGGCAAGCAAAAAAGAAAGAGAAAGAAAGAAAGAAAGAAAGAAAGAGGGAAGGGCTGGGGATTTAGCTCAGTGGCACCACACCTGCCTGGCAAGCACAGGTCCTGAGCTCGATCCCTGGTACCAAAAACAAAAAAACAAAACAAAACAAAAAAAAGGGCTGGGGATTTGGCTCAGTGGTTCTGCCACCTGCTTCACAAGTTCAAGGGCCCGAGTTCAATCTCTGGTACCAAAAGAAAAGCAGAAAAAGAAAAGAAAAGGGACGAGAAGAAGGGAGGAAGAGGAGGCAAGGAAACTCCAACAATCACAGAATGAATTTTTGAATGACTTGATGTTCCGCAACAGTACTCCTGCAAAGGGCAGCCAAGTGTTTCCATTCCCCGAGAAGTCCTGACGGCAACGGAAAGCTGTCCTACTCGGGCTCTCCGCAGGGGACGTGGGGAACAGACACGCTCGTGCTTCAGGAAGCCCATGAGACACAGCTGAAAGCACAACCACGAGGGGCCTGCCAAAGACCCACCCTTTGGACGAAAGGTCCGTCGTTTTGGAGGCTTCTCTTTAAAATAATTTTAAAGGCTTTCACTCAGAAGACCAGGGATATAAAATCTGAGCTTCAATGAACTGAAAGCCCAGAAGTGGCAAAGGTCACTGAGTAAGCCAGCCAGAAAGAGACGTGGGCGCCATCAAAGTCGTCTGAACTCCAATCCTTTCACGCACAGTTAAGGTGAGCTTGGGTGGGTTATTTTCTCGGCGCTCCAAGCCCACATTTTTGAAGCTTTGACGACTTCTATTTCACAGAGTTGGTGGGAAGATTGGCTGAGAGGGCGTGGTAAAGCAGCCGTGGCGGACATGCTCAGGCTGTGGCTCTGACTTGGGTGGTGGTGCCAGCCCTTTGTGTTCTAACAATGTACCTGCCGTAGACTGGAAGGCTCGTGCTGGCCAAAGCCGGACCTGCACCAACTTTCCGTTTCCTCCCCTGATGTGAAGATACCCCAGTGGGCTTGTAGCTCAGTGGCTCTTGCTCAGTGTGTGCAAAGCCCTGGATTTGATCCCTGGGGTCACAAAAACATGCTTCAATTAAAGAAAATAGTTGTTTCAACCCTTTTCCTAGATCCTAATAGATCAAAGCCGAGGTTAGTCTTTTCTACAGGCTTCCACGTTGGAAATGTCTTAGGGTTCTTGGCCTTTCCGGTATTTGTTGGGAGGCTCGTTCTGTCAGCCACTGTAGCGCAAAAGTAGTCGCAGACATTGTGTAAAGGAACACGTGAACTTGCAGGGCTCAGTTTCCAGGAAACTTCATTTAGGAAAATCCACAGCTATCTGTACACAGTTTAGTTTCATCTGTACAACAACCCTATGAGGTAAAAATAATTTGTAAATATGTATTTTACAGGTGAGTAAGTGGAAGCTTAAGAAAGTAGAACATTTTCTTTGACGTCACGAAGCCACCAAATTGGGAACTGAGTTTTGAATCGAGAGTCTGACTTTACAGCTGCTTAACTGCTTAGAAACTTGATGTATAAAAATGGGTTATCGAGCCAGGCGTGGTGGCTCACGCCTGTAATCCCAGCACTCAGGAGGCTGAGGCAGGAGGATCGCTGTGAGTTCGAGACCAGCCTGGGTTACATAGTGAGTTCCAGGTCAGTCTCAACTACATAGTGAGACCCTGTCTCAAAAAACCAAAAAAAAAAAAAGGTTGTAAAAAAAATGGGTTGTCAATCCACGTGTTGTCGTGTTCATTTCTTCAGAAGATTACAATAGTGCCTTCACCTTCATGGGGGTTAGATTAGTTCTGTTCTCTTCCTCTGTCCTATCAAGCACTTGCAATTATTCAGCAATTACAAACCACGGAGAACTCGCTGCGTTCTTGGATCTGAGTGACCTGGAACACTGGTTCCCGGGAGGAGGAGGTATAGTCCCGGTGCTGTCTCCTCAGGACTCGCCCCAAGCTCTGCATTCTTTGCCTCAGGCCCCTCCTTGACACCGTGTGCATCCCAGACCCTCCCAGGGCCAGAATCATCGGAATCTTTAGAGTGAGCCTTAGGTTTCTGTGTAATTGTCCTCAACTTTATTTTGAATAAAAAATTAAACCAAGAACTGTACACAGAATACCTACTAGCCTTTCTGTAGATTCTCTTATTGCTAATGTTGCCACCTTTGTTTATAGGCTTTTTCCTTTTTCTCGTTTTTTCCTTTCTTTCTGTCCCTATATTTGTAAGTCAGCTAATAGCTTGTGACATTTTTGCTGTATGTGTGATACAGGGGGAAGAGATGTAACTCCAAAACCTGCAGATGTCTGAAACGTGAGTTCGTGTTCTCTAAAATCTAAGAATGAATTCTAGGAACAGTGGAAGTTAAGAGTAGGAAAAGTTAATTGAGAGAAAGAGAGCTTCTGTCTAAGAGACCCAAGGGGGACCGGAAAGTGGGCTGCCAGGGACCCTATTTCCCAGGGTTTTTTCTTTTTTTAATGGTCAGTATTTTTATTTTTCATTTACTTAATGACAAACTGTGATACAGAGGAGCCAAGCGAAGTTTTGAAAGTTGCACAACAATTTAGAGGGGAGTTATTAGGGATTTTTGGATCACAGAAACATTAAAATACATGCTTTACTTGCTATGCTTTAATAGTGCTATATTTTAATCAGAATACGTTAAACTTTGATGAAAACACTGAATTCTGATAGATATTTTATTTTCATAATTTAAAAAAATCATAGAATTAGCATTTAGTTCATTTAGGTATAGCCTCTTAACTGTGGGCTATCTTTGACTCCATACCTGTCTTCTGGGTTCTACACAGTTTATTATTTAAAGCTGAATTCAAATAAATGCTTTTTTTTTTTTTTTTCATCGAGCAAAGCCACAAGGTGAGGCTGGTTCAAGGTGGACATAAAAGGACTCAATGGAAAATTACAAAGTGGACATGAGGTGGGGCAAAACCATGACCAACCAGTAAGATTGCAAGAACAGGCAACCAAGTAATATTGATTAAATGGGGATCAAATAGGAAAACAAGTCACACATAAGGAATTTCCCCACTTAGACTATCACTGCTATTCATCTCCAGGGAAGTGGTGTCTCTTTCCTTTTTATAATGCTAACCAGTGAATGTGCCTCAGTTGTTCCCCATGTTGCCTCCTTGAGGGTGGCCCGGTCTAACTGCCTACAAGATATCTGATTAACTTACCCATCTGCAATAATATCTTACCCTTTTCATTTCCCCTCTCCCCTTCCTCCATCCCTATATGCCCAACATGTTTGCTATTGATTGAATTAATCATCAAAACATGTGTATATTTAAATCTCTTCCCTTGTCGTACAACAGTTCTTATAGTTTCTTGAGAACCCAGTCAGTATTTTGCATTTTATTGGGTTTTCACATTTCCAGTTTTTGTTAATGGAGAGCAATCCCAGGGCCAGGGATTTAGCTCAGTGGTGCCGCTGCCTGCCTTGCAAGTCAAGTTCCTAAATTCAATCCCTGGTACCAAAAACAAACAAACAAATAAAAAACAAATGTAGAGCAACCCCAATCAGTTTCTTGGCTTCCATGACTTGCTATTTTTGAGGAGCCCAAGGCCCCCTACTTGCAGAATGTCTTGCAATCTGTATCTGCCACTTTGCCCAATTTATAAGGCAAATTAGATCAAGCATCCATATGGTTCTCTGCACTTTTACTAGAAAATGTTCCAGGGACAATATGTACTACACAGAAATATTGAACTTTGGTGAGTAGTTTTGTTAGTATTGCTGTTGGAATAATAATTATGAAACAATTCCTTGTATATCAAAGACACAGCTAAATGAATGACTACATTCACCTTTTAAAAATAGATTTCTTGGGGCTGGAGATTTAGCTCAGCGGTGCCACCGCCTGCCTCATAAGCACAAGGACCTGAGTTCAATCCCCAGTATCAAAAAAAAAAAAAAAAAAATTTCTTAAATACTGTGAGATACAAATACGGCTAAAGAAAGTAAAGACATACTTTGTGGTGTTGGATTTGAAGGGGAGGGAAGAGTGTGAGCTGTCTTCTTCGTAGCAAAAAGCACACCAGACTTTCAGATCCTGGTTTCTACATGGTAATCCTCACTGAAAGGCTCCAGGGTCCTTAAAGGAGTGGCCGACCCTAGGGACGAGCAGATAAAGCTCAAGTGGCTCCTGGGGTAGCTGTCGTGAAGCTTTAACAAAAGCTAATTATTATTTCATTGCTTTCTTTTCTTTCTGGCTCTCTGTCAAGTAGGTCATCATACACTACTGAGTCTTTTTTTGTTGTTGTTTGTTTTCTGAGACAGGGTCTCACTATGAAGTTGAGACTGACCTGGAACTCAATATGTAGTCCAGGCTGGTCTCGAACTCATAGGGATCCTCCTGCCTCAGCCTCCTGAGTGCTGGGATTACAGGCATGGGCCACCACGCCCAGCCTACTGCGTCTTTCTTCACACCCTCTATTATTTCCACCAGACACTAATCTTAGCTATCCTATCTGCCCCCCAACAATGTCATTTCCCTACCTTCAGCTCACACTGAAGCACTTGTGCCCTTCACGACTAGCCCGTTCCTCACTCAGTCTCCAGGGTTTATGTCACCTCCTCCCTGGATGAGGAGAAAGGAAAGGCTTCCCAGCACTTCTGTGATAAATGCAACATTTATGTCCAGTGGAGAGCTATCCCGTGGTCTGTCCCCGCCTTCTCCCAGAGGCTGTTCTGGCAAACATATCCCTTCATTTTGATGAACTGTCATCCCCTCTTGCCCCGGGGCTCTGAGGGCTGTGGGTCATGGTGTCTGCGTATAGCCCCCAGGTGGACACAGGAGCCCAGCTCAGACAGCAGGGTTCTTTCTTCCTTTGCATTTGTTTGTCTCGTTGCGGAGAAGTCTTTTCCTTCCTCTAAGCCACACTGGGCTCTAGGAGCCTTGGAGCTGCCAGCAGCCCTGGCTTTGCCTTGATCAGCATGAAAGAATGCAGCAAAGGAAGTAACAGTGATGCCTGAGGCTGGCTTTCTTCTTGATCTGCTAGCAGATGGGCTATGTGAACCCTTCCCTTTAACAGTTAGCATCAGAGCGGATGTCACTAGGGGCCAAGCCTTGGATCTGCCATGGCATCTTTTCATCAGATCCCCCCTGTCTTACCTCTTTCCCAAGCACATCCAAGCTGGTCCACCTCCTGATCGATGAAGAAAACCTTTACATCCTTTCCTTCCAGCCTTTGACCGAGACAGCCTCCCCACCAGAAACGCCTTTCTCACTGCTAGAAGCTCTGAAGGCTGCATCTCCTTTAACACCAAGTTCAGAACCTTTCTCCTCTGCGGAGTTCAATTTGCCTTCCACAGATACCAGGAATTGCTCCTTTATCTGAATATCTGAACTTTAGAACCAAAAGCCAGGAAGTACTGAAATCATCTTCCAAGATTTCAAAATCAGATTATTGATTCTTGCCGTTATCTTTTCTCCCTATCAAATCAGAATCAAACTCTGTGCCTGATGGAGCCATCTTAAGGGACCTATCACTTTATGGGTGAAGGGATGTTTCCAAATCAGAACACATTAAAAGTTACTTAAATATATTCATGTCTGATTGAAACAGCAGGGCATACATTGGACAGGAAAAACACGATCTGGCATTTAAGTAATCTAAAGAAGCTCCTCTGAGCTGGGCATGGTGGCGCACACCTGTAATCCCAGCACTCAAGAAGCTGAGGCAGGAGGATCGTTGTGAGTTCGAGACCAGCCTGGGCTACACAGTGAGTTCCAGGTCAGCCTCAAAAACCTAAAAAAAAAAAAAAAAAGAAGCTACTCTGTATTGCTAGAGATATGGAGGAAAAGGTAGAAGATACTTTGAGAAAAGTGCTAGTTTGTTAAATGATGAAAAATTAACAGATACAATCATTCCATGATCTGGAAGTATTAGTAGGCAGCAAAAAGTGTTAGTGTAACCTTTGACTGACCAAGAACAGAAGCTGAAAACCTTGCCAGAAAAGGCAGTGGGTGCCGATGTGACACTTGGGGACTATCAAAGTTTCTGACAGAGGTAGGGATGTGGTAACTCCCCCTTTCCTGTGAGGGACGTATTCCTGGTTTCTCAGTGAATGCCTGAAACCCTGAACGGTGCTGACCCCTATGCATGCTGTGTTTATTCCTATAGGTACACATGTGGTAAGATTTTATTTATGAATTAAGCACCAGTAAGTTAACAATGGCCAGGCATGACAGTGCATGTCTCTCAGCACTCTCGGAGGCTTAGGCAGGAGGACCGCAAGTTCGAGCCCAGCTTAAGCAACCTAGTGATTTAGTGAGAAATAAAAAGTAATAAAACAAAGCCTGGGGATGTAGCTCAGTGCAAAACCTCGAGTTCAATTCTGACATCTCTCACACATACACACACACACACACACACACACACACTCGTTACCAATAACTAATAATAAAAAGAACAATTATAAAAATATGCTCTAGTAAGAGATATATGAATGTGGTGCCTCTTTCACCTACCGAGGATGGACAGAATATATAGGGAGTGCATCTTGGCTAAAATACAACTACTGTCTATGCGGGACAGAACAGGATGGGGCAGAATTTTACCACACCGCTGAGAATTTATGAACTGTTTATTTCTGGAATTTTCCATTAACATTTTCCAACTGCGGCTGAGTCAGGTGACTGAAACCGTGGACAGTAAAGCCGTAGGAAAGGGAGGACTCATCTCAATAGCAAGTTGTATTAGCCAGTTGCAACGTGATGAAATACCAAAAAACAACGTAAGGGAGGAAACATGCATTGTGCCTCCAGGTTGCAAAGGATTCAGTCTATGGTCACTGGCTCCATTGCTTCTAGGCCTCTCGTGGGGCAGAAACAACACACTAGAAGGGCACAGTGGAGGAAAACCGCTCACCTCATGGCAGCCAGGAAGCAGAGATGGAGGAAAAGAGCCCAAGCAGAAGGGGTAGGAACAAGGTCCACCCTTCACGGGCAGCTCCCAGCAACCTACTTCCTCCCCCAGAGCCCCGCCTCCTGATAGTCCATGCAGCCAATGAGCTATGAGTGGACTAATGCACGTGAGGTCCTCACGATCCAATCACCTCTCTGAGCCCAATCCCCAAACATGACTGCCTTGGGGACACAGCCTGAAACACGTGAGTGTTTGGGGGACACTTCATATTTAAACTGTAGCAAAGTTGTTATGGAGGGAAAGCAGGGAAAGAACCTAGTCAGAGGGTGAACAGCAGATTACTGAGCAGCTGTGCTTGGGCTGGTGGAAGAGAGCCCCGCAGGGAGCCAGGAGATTACTCTCAGCTGACCTGGGACCCTCTGGTCGTCTGCGGATCTAGGAGACAGATGATTAGTTTACCAGGGACCCGCCCAGCCTTATGCAGTGGAGGGTGCTTCCAAACACTCTGTCCCACCTCTGTCCCTCTGTGGTCACTGCGCTGTCCATGAAAAAGATTCACAGGCTCCGCATGATGACCTAGAGTCTAGACGCTCACTACTTCCCGGCGTTCGCACTCAGCCGCTCATTCTCCAGCTATCCAAGAGCCGGGTTTCCTCTTCCTCGCTGCCCTCCTGTTTTGTATAAGGAAGATGACCCCCTACAGATCCTTAAGTCTTTTTTGGAGGAAGCAGTGTGGAAAGGGCAGCGACCATATTTTCCAAACCTAAGTCCTGAAGCATGTGTCCTGTTGGGTAGATTTTATTCAATAAGTAAAAGAGCCAATGCTGCAAATCGAGATGGCTTCTCTCCACGCTGCTGCCCACCAGGAAGACCGGGCTGGTTCTGTGCGCTGTGATCGCCGGCGGCCTTGCGATGCGGCCCGGCCTCCCTTCACTCTCCACCCTCACTTCTCTGCCTCCGCCCGAGGCTGCCCCAGTCACAGGGACCGATTTTCCATCCCTGGAACCAGAAGGCACAGAGCTCCGTCCCCGGCCCTTCCTTTCCCTGGGACCTTCTCCCTAGATCGGGGCAGGGCCACCCTCTCCTGCCACCACGCCTGCGTCCAGATGTCACCTGTCTCAAGGCTGTCCTTGATAGCATCACCTGCAGCACGCCCTGCTCCCGCCCCAGTCCTGTCACCGTGTTTCATTGTCTTGGTAGCGTGTTCGTCCATGAGAAGTCAAGCTTAGGGTGAGTTGCACAGCCTTGAGTGACACTCGCCTTCTGAGTCCAGTCCACTTCTGTGGATGGAAAAGGACCACGGGGGGCGAGGGAGCACCAGCAAGAAGCAGGGTGCATCGACCGTGCGTGCCAGCTGCCCCGGAGAGAGTATCACTCACACCAAAGGAAGAGAGCAGAAGGCTACTTCTAGTATGGGGGACTTGGATCTTCAGGGACCTTAGGATATCTGTAGCTGATTTATTTTTGTCAGCGCATGTTTGTGTCACCGTGGGGGGCTGGTGCGTGGACCCCAAATCTTGGTCCTTTTTGCCCCTTTCCCCTCCTGCTCCTTCCCTTCTCCTTCTGTCCCTAGATTCTCCTTTCCATCTGCAAAGACCTTATGTTTTTATAACCCTCATTCCTAATGGAGATTTCAAGTGGCTTTTGATATCATGGTTTAAGTTGATGATCTTAGATATGTATTTTTAATATTCTTCGTAGTATGCAATATTTATGTAAATTGCATTTCTTTCTGCCTTTATTGGCTGACTTTCATTGCCCACTAAGAATACATGAAGATTAGGCCAGGCTGGTGGCACACGCCTGTGATCCCAGCACTCGGGAGGCTGAGGCAGGAGGATCGCTGTGAGTTTGAGACCAGCCTGGGCTACACAGTGAGTTCCAGGTCAGTCTCAATGACATAGTGAGAACCTGTCTCAAAACACCAAAAAAAAAAAAAAATTTTTAAATGAAGATTTATTTGATAATCTTTCACATCAAAAGGAAACTCTCAAAGTTATCATTGAGAACTGAAAATTCTAATTGAAAACCCCAAAACTATGCACAATTAATCATGTTAATAAAAATATTAAAAATATTTGAATACTTGGAAATGCTAACTACCCTGGTTTGATCATTGTACACCATGTATGCATTGTACCCACTGGAGTCTGATCACACTGTATCCCATACATATTTGCAATTACAATTATAATAATGAAAAACAAAATGTCTAAACCCGCAGAAATATCTGTAAGAAAATGTGCACCTACAGAAAGGTGGGAAATAGAAGTGAACTTGGGGACAGAGCTGCGGGCGTCCTGTCTGGAACCTGGTGCTGCAGCGGGCCTCACGGTCAGGCCCTGAGCTTTGAAGCCACATCCAGAAGGTATGTGACATTCTGTGTGACCACGAGAGCCGGCCTTGAGCTCCAATGGCACCGTGATGCAGCGAGGAGGCCTGGACTCAGTCCCTTTATTCCTTCCCAGCGACCGTTCTGTGTGGGTCTGGGGCAGCCTCCCCCAGCTTTGTGGGGCAAAGGGGAGGCCTGGGAGGGGGAGGGGAGGGGCCCCCCTCCTGGCCCCAGGTCCCTGCCGCCCCCTGGCTCCTCCAAGGTGTGTGCCCAAAACAACAGGCCAAGCTGTCGTGGCGGGGTTTAAAGTTGATTATCTCAGGTGTTTGGTGCGGAGATGGAAAGCTAACAGGGTCCACGAAGTGGCCAGTCCTCCCCCGGGTGTGGCGGGGCTGCGGCATTCGCACCAGGAACCGAGGAGGGAGGGCAGCCTCCAAACGCCGCCCGCCCGGCATTGCAGTCAGAGGGCGTGGGAGCTCACGGGTGCAGGCGGTCACCGCACCCAAAGGGACAGCGCTGCACTGCCAAGGAAGGAGTTAGGCAGCCTTGGCTCCCACCTGGGAAGGTGCGGTCCGAGGAGAAGGGCCGGCCCCAGTTCTCGCCCAGCAGGAAGGCCAGTCCTGGGGTGCACACACGCACACACACACACGCACACACGCACACACACACACACGCACACATACGCGCGCGGTTAAGATGCAGACTCCTGTTAGCTGGGGAGCGGCGCTCAGAGAATGACCTTCCGGCCAGCACACGCCTGGGGCCTGCGAGCCTCCCCTCACTCTGAGGCAACGTCCGCCCTCCACGAATGTTTGCTCACGCAGTAGGAATGCGCTTAGCACGGAGCTTCTGAGACAGGCCCTCCTGCAACTGCTCGCAGCAAATCAATAAATTACCTGTGGTCGGCCTGGCCTCCCGCGTGACTGGCCGCAGGGCTGAGGCAGGCACGCTGCCGGGGGAGAATTTCAGGTCCCTGGTTTTGGTTTCCACCTCTCGCACTGGCATTCGGAGGTGGCTCTGCCTGCGCACACCCAGGCTCCGGTTTCACCCTAGGCAGCGTCCTCGGTGGCCAAGCAGAGGCCGGCCCGGCCGGCTTTCCCTCCCAGCTCCCTGGCCGAGTCTGCACACGCAAGGACCCCAGGACCCCTGGGCTGCTGTCCCTGCCGTGGGCACCTTGGCATGAAAGAATAAACAGCTAGCAGGGGATTTAGCTCTGTGGTGTCCCGCCTGCCTCGCAAGCGCAAGGACCTGAGTTCGAGTCCCCAT
The DNA here is from genome assembly GCF_012274545.1 of Fukomys damarensis. Taxonomy (NCBI): domain Eukaryota; kingdom Metazoa; phylum Chordata; class Mammalia; order Rodentia; family Bathyergidae; genus Fukomys; species Fukomys damarensis. The sequence goes on from NW_022900917.1 coordinate 5,048,460, forward strand.
ACAAAAAAAAAAAAAAGAATAAAAGCTTTTAGAAAACCGGTGGGTTAAAAGAAGACGGCAAGTGGGCAGCCGAGTAGGGCTTGAAAGAAAATGTCAATGTCGTTTTCAGAGCCTCCTCTGACCCAGCCCGAGGTTGGCGCCCTGGACAGAGAGCTGCAGCCCTCACAGTGGCACCCTTCAGAGGGAAGAGCCCCACCAGGAAGGGTTAAGGTCACCCTCACGATTGGCAGATTCGGTTTGCTTTCGGGGACACGGGAAAGAACAGTGGACGGGGCAGTCGAGGAGAAGCACCAGGCACCTGAGCAGGCCCCTGAGAGCTGCTGAGGTCGTGAGGAACCCGACAGGTCCGAGGGCAGGGGACCCTTGGGACATGCAGCTGTCTCGGCGTGCGGTGGACTTTCCACATGGCTCCGGGAGGTCACCCAAGAGGGACAGTATCGTTCCCTAGGGGAAGGGCAGCCTGGCACGAAAATGAACGGCTCGGCAGGCGCTTTGAGGCGCAGCCGTCCTGGGCTCCTAGACAGGGACTTTCCGTCTGGAATCTTGGGTCTCCACAGGGCACTCCGGGGGCTGTGTAAGCGGGGTCCGAGCCAGGCAATGATCTGTGGAAACCCCGGGGCCCCGAAACCTGTCCCGAGCCCCGGGAAAGGAGGATGCCGTGCATTTCGGAGCAGGAGATTTAGGGCGCAGCCGCTTCACCTGGGGTTCGGGGTGACCCTGGGCCACCTGTCCCTCTGGGGTTCGGGACAGCCCAGGACCTTGGTCAGCAGCCGGATCTCCCCGGGGACAAGGCCAGGGGGCTGGAGTGGGGGACGGGCGAGGGCGTCCGGGCGGGACACACACCTACCTGCGGGCGTGAGCTGTGGGGAG
>NW_022900917.1:5050815-5057929 GCF_012274545.1 Fukomys damarensis
CCGGACTGTTGGGTGTGAATGGAAGATGCCGTTTGTGTGGGGACTGGCGGGCGGCGGGGTCGTAGCCTCATGAGCCTTTTCCTCTCCTGTGCCGCTCCAGCTCGGGCTGCTTCCCAACCTCCCGACCGCACGGCGCTGCCTGGGGTGCTGGTGGGGTCAGCGGCCTTCTGCAAGGTGCGTGCATACGGACACCACGCCAGCGAGACCCTGCAGTGGGGCCATGAGGTCCTGAATGAAGGGCCAAGACCATTTCCTGCTCACCTCACTGCGGAGTGGAGCTGACACAGAAAGTTGACAGTCGGGGGAAACCAACTTTGCTAGTTGCCCGGCAGCTCCTGCGGCTGCCTGGTATGGGGTGGCCCAGCTCCTGGCCTCCCACACAAAGAGCGTTCTGTTTGTTGCTCCGCATTTGTCCGGAGGATTTGTGCTGGTTTCGTACTTAATTATCACCCTGGACCCAGAGGTGGGAGGCTGCTGGCTTTGGCTTGGTGATTAACATAAGGAACTAACTGCACAGGGTTTCGCTGAGCTTAGGGGACCCAGCAGGTGGGACGGGGCAAGTTGGCTTGGGCCGTAAACTGCTGGGCACCTGCTCTGCCTGCAGCGGCTCCGGAGATACCAGGGTGTCAGGGAACAAGAGGCCAGTCAGGTTCTATTGGAGGCGTTGTCCTCTGTCCTGTCTCTTCTCTCTTCCTCGCCTTGGTTTCAGTTTGGTGAGTAATGACTTGCCAGAGAGGCAAAGAAAAACACAAAACTCTCTCACCCCAAACAGGAAGCAAAGCTGACTCCTGTAGCCAAAGTAAACTTAGAAGGGAGAGAAGCAGTTACACGACTGTCCCAAGACAGTGACTGAAACGTGAACTTGTAAAGCCCTCCACCTGGCATTCCTAGAATCCCGTGCTCTGTGGGGTAGGCAGGAGGCTGGGGAAAGGCCCAGGGCTTCCAAACCTGAATCTCCCTGGTTCTGTGGAGCAGTCTTATCCCCAGCCAGAGTGTTCAGAAATTGGCTGCTAATGAAAGATACAAGTGCAGGTGCTGCTGAAAAACACAGACGGGGTGTGGTGGTGCACACCTGTAATCTCGGTACTCGGGAGGCTGAGGCAGGAGAATCATGGCTAGTGCAAGGTCAGCCTGGGCTACATAGTGAGATTGTCTCAAAAAGCCCCAAATCAAAACACACCCAAACACAGTCTCTTATTCTGAGCAAGAGTGTTGGTTGGCCCTTGACGGCCCTCTGTGTGATGGTAGCCCTCATAAACGGTGAAGTCCAGTGTCCAAGTGCCATTCCCCTCCCTGCCCCATCTTGGCCTTCTGTGGAGATCCCCAGCTGGAGCGACTTCTCCAGACCCATCACCCAAGCCTTGACTTCTCCATACCTACCTGCCATGCCTACCTCCCTCTTTGTCCCTTCTGAACAAAGAGCTATTTCCTCCTGAAGTGCAGTGTTGGTTCCAAAATTTGTGCAGAAGAGAGGCTTGGCGAATGTAATCTGGTGGGACTACAGCTACAAAGATGTTTTAAAGTTATATTTTGATGGCAAACACAGTTATTGCTTAAACTGATTTTTGCTTTGGGGGTGTGTGCATGATTAGTGGAGTACCCCAGAGATCACCCATACGCATCTCATTTCTGGGCATGCGCCGCCTGGTGGAGAGTTACTGCTTCTGCACGGTGAAGCCCTTAACACCACGTTTCAAAGACACCTTCTAGTCCTAGGTTGTGCCAGACTTACAACCTCCTGTGGCTTGGTGCCTTCATCTGCAAAGCAGGAATAAGGAAACCGCTGGGCCTGTTTGCCTTCTGGTGCTAGGATGTGGAAGAGCATGCTGTATGTGTGTGTGGGGGGGAGTCCATTCAGTCAATGCCTGCTGTATTTTTATTATTTCATGAAATAGAAATGAGCGTGTCTCTCCTAAGGGTGCTGTTCTTTTTTCTTCCTTTACTGAAGTTTATATTTCTTAGCTGGATTTTTTGGTATTAAATCTGTAGTGCTGCTGGGCGTGGTGGTGCACATCTGTGATCCCAGCATGAGGGAGGCTGAGGCAGAAGGATGTCTCAGAGTTCAAGGCCAGCTTGGACTACATAGTGAGAGCCTGTCCTATGCTCCCGCACCCCTATCCCCTATGTAATGTTGGGGGAGACCATTCCTCTGGGAGTCATAGGCATAAAATAGAATCTGAGGAGAGAATCAGGACCACACCTACCATTTCGTGAGCGCTTAAGATGCATGCCAGGCCTCCCTGGGACTTACTCCTGTTGGGGTCAGAACTCCCACCGGGCCGGCTCTCTGGGGGCTGTTCACCTCACTGATGAGGAAGCTGAGCTTAAACTCGCGGTCCCTTGCCGGAAGTACTAGTGACGCAGCTGGGGGACCCTTGGGGCTGACTTCTAAGCTCTCAGCATCACTGCCTGCGAGACAGTACAGTCACAGGGTCCAGGGGATCGTCCCGCCCCTTAGGGTGCTGGGTGCACAGAAGGAAAAAGGATGGGCAGGGACCGAGTCTTAAACCTGCTGTCCCTGGCGCCTGGCTGTGGGAGGAAGGCCGAGGACGTGGCCCTGTAATGGGGGACGTGGCTCTCGCTCAGAGTCAGGCAGTGTCCACCCTGTGTGCCGAAGCCTGTTTAACCAAGCGCTGAGTAGAATCAGCAGAAACTGTCACACTCCAAGCTCAGATCCCGGCTGGAACTGCAGGGAGTGCTTCTCACTAGGCCAGAACGCGACTGGCGCTCCGCTGGGCCAGGGACACCTTGTCAGTGTCCTGCCAGTGCAGGGAGGGCGAGGCTGCTGTCCTTGGTTTATCAGCAAAGTGGTATTTTGGAAACGCCAGCCTTTCTGTAACTTCTGAGGTGACGATACATCTGATTCTTCCACACCCTTGCCGAGGTGGAGGAGTTCAGAGTGTTCAGGAATGCTCCTGTCCCGTGTGGAGTGCAGGCTGGACAGAAGGCAGAGCGGGGCCTCCGAGGGAACGGGGTCAGACACAGAGGAGAAAGTCCAGGGCAGCTCTTCTCAGGGGCTGCACCAGTCGGTCTCCTTCCGCCCTCTGCTCCCAGGATCCTGGGTGGCCAAGCTCAGCCTGAAAGTCATTTTAGCTTCAGGGAGGGGAGCAGGGATTTTTCTGGCAGGGTTGGAAGAGAATTTGAACTTTATTTTTATTATTTTTAAAAAAATATAACATTTATTGCTTAGATGGTTCAATACAGAACAGGGTTCTTTGCATTCTGGATTTGGAAGTTCTATACAGTTGAGTACAAAGAGGGACAAAAGGGACGGACCCCAACCAAACTTGTGATTCTCTGTTCGTGTGGCATTAACCAATTTTGTACCTAATATGTGGCAGCAGTTTTTAAGCTCCCTTTAGAAAAATAGGAATTCTACATACTTATTATGGCTCTGGTTGAATGCATGGGCTGCAATCACTAGGATCAACTTCCTTCTGGGAGAGAGAGAGGAGAGACGATGCGGATGGATCTGAGGCTGGTCTCCGGCTGTCTGGAAACAGCTCTGGGTGTTCTGTTCTGTTCTCACAGCCGGGTGTTTCCTGTGGTGACTGCATCTCAGCCTTGTGTCCATTAATCAAAGAGAAGAAAATTGGAATGTTAGAGTCTTACTTTCTTTAGAGCACTCAGATTCTTAAGGAATACCCAACCACCTCGGAGTGAGAGTCTCCCAGCGTGGGCTCTTCCCTTTTAACAGTTTCATTTTTAAATGAGATGCTGTATTCCTTAGGACCCTTGGAACTGCCAAAAAGCTGGGGAGACGGGCACATCCGCCTGTGTGCACAATTCTGATTGGATCCTGGGAGCTCAGATCTAACGCACCTGCTGGTGGCAAACTGGTAAAACACCCTTCCTCTGGCCGGGATGCGGGTCTCACGCAGGGCCACCTTATCTCTAATTCAACTTTAAAAAGCAACACAGTGCTGTGACCCTTCTCTAAGAGGAAAGGAAGAAACGTGCGGAAAGAATTTGGAGAGCCCAGTCCTGCGCTGGACTAGCAGTCAGAGCGCAGGCGCAGCCAGCAATGTGCAGACCCCACGGTGCAGACCGTCTCCCGGGTGCGGGCCCCTGGCACCCCCTCCACGGCACCGGTGACCCCCTGCCATCCCCGCTCCGTCCCTCGGGTCCTCCTCCCAGGAGGAGCTCTCTCGGGGATTAACTCAGATCTCACAATGACCTGGCACCTTGGCACCACTGCTCCACGCGGGAGAAACAGGCCAGGGACATGGTGAGGAGTGCGGGGCCTTGGGCTCACGCGAGGGCCTCACGGCTCCTGGCCCCTAGAATCAGTCTTCGGGGAGAACGGATCAGAATGGCAGTGCGTTTCACTTGGCTGGTCAGGAAAAGACTCTCCGAGATGCAAGAGCGAGAGCATCGTCCTCCTAGCTCTTTACCTTTGTCACGGGATGCATTCATTTCTGTTGCTTCTATAGCCATTACCAGAAACCCCACTTTCCTGTCGGTGCAGGGGATCACAAACCCCGGGCCAGGTGTGTTAAAGGAAGTGCTTCACCGTGGGCCACAGCCACGTGCTCAGCCTTTTTTTTTTTTTTTAGTTTTGTTTTGAGACAGTCTTGCTAAATTGCTCATGTTGAACTGGTAATCCTCCTGCCTCAGCCTACTGAGTGCCTGTAATTATAGGCTTGGGCCACTGTACTGAGGTTATCTTACAGTTCTGTTTCTAAATCAGAATCTGATGCAGATCTCACTAAGCTAAAAATCAAGTCAGATTGGCTGCATCCCTTGCGTGAGGCCACAGGGGAGAATCTGCCTCCTCGCCTTGCTAGAATCTTAGAGCAACCATCCACAGGCCCAGGCCCCTTCCCTGTTTGAAGCCTCTAATAACGACAACTCCTCCTCCTCTCCAGTCACTCACTTTCTTCTTTTTGCTTCCCCCTTCCATTTTAAGGGCCCCATAGCCAGTCATGGTGGTGCACTCCTGTAATCCCAGCACTCAGGAGGCTGAGGCAGGAGGATCGCTGTGAGTTCGAGACCAGCCTGGACTACATAGTGAGTTCCAGGTCAGTCTCAACTTCATAGTGAGACCCTGTCTCAAAAAACCAAACCAAAACAAAACAGAAAGCACCATTTCAAGGGCCCCTTTGATTACACTGACCTCACCTTGGGATGACCCCCCCCCTTTCCAGACCAGCTGATTAGCAACCTTAATTCCTCCTGCAACATCATGTCCCCTTTGCCACTGACTGTAGCTTATTCTCCAGATCCAGAGTCCAGGACAGGGGGTGTTTGGGAAAGGACATCATCTCACCCAGCAAGTCCCGTTGGCCGGGGTTGCGATAGTGAGAGAATGCACTGTAATTCTTTTGGAAGCAAAGTGCTTTCTAACTTGTAGCAAGTTTCTCCTTCTGCACATTCTCTAGCCTGGTAAGCGTGGTATTTTCATGTGCCACGCCCCAGGAGGTCTTTGTCCTCCGGAAGCGGTGTTCTGGTGACCCAGAAGCTCAGGGCAGAGAGAGGGAGGCCACCTGGGGGCACTGAGATGCTGTGGGGAGTCAGGCCTGGGTGCACGCCTGTGGCCCCAGCGCTCCACAGGCCAAGGCAGGAGAATCAAAAGTTCCAGCCCAACCCGGGCAACGCAGCGACTTAATGAGGAACCTGTCTCAAAATATGTATTTTGAAATTGTGAAGGTCCTGAGCTCAATCTCTAATACTGCGAAAAAGAAAAAAGATTCTGGATCTGCATGTCCTTGGACGAGTCTATGCTTATATACCTCAAAGCAGCCCAGAAACAAGCCTGGTTTTCAGCTGCAGCTCAGTGAGCCCCGAGGGCAGAGGTGACCTTCAGATCTTGCTGGTGGGGACGAGCCACACACTTCCGGTCATGTTTTGGACGGCAAGATGTCCCGCTCAGTGTCACGGCTAGCGTGCTTCCTAAAGGAGTTTGGCGAGGCCCTAGCAGTGCAGTGACAAAGCTCCCTCCGCTGGCCCGGTGTCGTGGTGCTCAGACCTGCGTCGCACCAAGGGGCACCGCCTCGGGCAAGGCCCAGATCTACCTTTGCTCCTGCTGTGACTCTGGGGATGGTGACTCTGGTTTTTCTGGTCCCCTCGGGTCACAGGAAGAAACAGAAACGACTTCTCAAGGTGACCGTGTGCGGTGGAGCTGGATGTCTCACCCTGAAGCAGCCCTTCCAGCCCATCCTCTGTGAACTACACAAACTCAAGTCACAGTGTTTTGGACAGAAGGAAGTCAAAGAGCCCTAAAGCAGGACCCCGGCTTCAGGGACCCCGAATGGAGGAGGGAGAGCCCCGGAGGCTGTGATGCACCTGAGATCAGTCCGTGTGGTCGGTGGTGAGAATCAGCGTGACCCCCCAGGGTTGCCATAGCACCTGGCAGCGACTAGCTATTAAAGTGTGATAGACAGGACACAGTGGAAGGACAGACGGAGAAATGGACCGGGGAAGGGAGGGAAGGAGACAGGCAAAGGAGAAGGAGGGAGAGAAGAAGGAGGGAAGAGAGGCAGGGGACGAGGAAAGCATCCGTCACGTTGAACAGTGACCGTTTGGTGCCGGATAAGAAGCGCGGTTCTTTCTGGTGCAAAAGAATCAAGAGGGAGATTTCCCCATGTGACGCACATTCTTCACGTAAACCGCGCTTCTGAGTTGCTCAGAGTTGGAGGGAGAGGGGCCAGACGTGACTTTTACAGTCATAGGACAATGTCCCTGTCTTTCTACTGTTCTGTTTCCACCACCCTTCGCCTCCTTCCTGGTCTGTGGCCCAGGGCCCTACAAGTCTGAATACGCAGGGGCGCTTCCTGTCCGTGCAGGTGCAGATGAAACCGGCCCTTGGATATTTTCATTGTTTCTCCGTGGCGCTCTAAGGTTCGGACCCCTTCCTGCTCGGAGCCCTGCGATTGCCGCGTCCTGCGGCGGCGGAGCGCTCTCGGGCTCAGCGTGGTTTGAGTGGGGGTTAAAGGAGCTCGCTGCTCACCGCCCCTAGCTTTCAGAGGCGGGTAGCGCGCAAGCTGCCGGTGGTCTCCAGTTCTCCTTCGGTTCTCCTTCAGCTGCTGGCCCAGGAGCACCGCGTCTCACACGGTGCGTTTCAAAGCAGTCCATGTTAAAGAAGAGCCGGAAGGTCCGCTGCGCCCCCGCGGGG
>NW_022900917.1:5057957-5062410 GCF_012274545.1 Fukomys damarensis
CACCCAGCGCCCCGGCCCCCCTGGCCCAGGGCTCGCCCACGCGGGCCTCCCGTTCAGAGGTTACAGTGCTGACCTGTCTGCAGCCCGGGCCCACTGGACGCCACCGCCCGTGGGGTTTGTAGCACCTTCTCAGGGCGTTGAGAAGTAGGCGGGGATTTATCTAAAACTTGACCTTGCCGAGCACCTGCACTTGATGTGTTCCCGTCATTGGCCTCGCTGTTCACATCGCCATGGCCTCTTCGCATCACAGTTTTCACCCCCAAAACAAAGCAGGAAAGTGCCTCGGTGTAGAGGGCGGGCCTTCGGGGGACTCGTCTGGGCCGCAGTTCTGTTCTGCCCCTTTCTGGCGGTGCAGGCCCGAGCTCGTTACTGACCTGCAGGTCTCAGGGTCGTCATCAGTAAAGTAGATGTGCTCTTCCCGGGTGCATTGTGGGGAGTGAAGCGGTCGTGCGTGGGAAACTCATTGCCCGGAGGTCACTAGGACGAAGCAGTCGCTGACTCTCTGAGGCGTCTTTTCACGGCTTAGCCACGGCTCCTTTGCAAGCAGAGGGTTCGGCCACACCCACTAAGGGGTGTGATTATGTGTTTTGGGTTTGCCAGCGTGCGGGACAGCTGGCTTGGAGGGGAGGGCTCAGAGTTGGGTCCCAGGTGCTGTGCTTCCGTGACGGTCTTTCATGAGGGTGCCTATTTCCCATCAACCAGACCACGGTGTGGGCTGCCGTGGCTCTTGGTGGGTGCGTGCGAGCTCTGCCAAACGCTGAGCCTGCAGGAACGGTAGAAAGTGTGTCTCAGAGAGAAAGGCCGACCAGCGACGGTCCCCTGCACGCAGCGAAGGCCACACTTGGAGAAACTGTGAGAACGTGAAGCTGTGATGAGCTCAAAGAAGCCAGAATGTTCCGTTTATTAAAAAGGCAAATTTATATAATTGTTTCTATGTAGATGCACATACATGTATTTGTACAACTGCTGTTAAAAAAATGTTATACGTGCAATTGTTTTGTTTTGTTGGTTATCTAGCACCGCAGATGACAGAATCCAAACGTCATCAGTGGGAGATAACACCCTAGGTGTCTATGGACCTTCTCGAGAGAAAGAATTATCTTGGACGAGGAGTCCGGTCCGGTAGAATGACTAACCGAAAAGTAACCTTTCAATGTGGGGAAATTGCAAGATAAATATATAGGAAAGGAATTTAAATGTCATACTGGTGGAGGGAAGAAAAAAATATCTGCCTTGAGATTTTTGAACAGCAAATTGGTTCTAACAAATATTTAGGGAATTGCAATGTTACTGTGCACTTGAAAAAATGTTTCGGCAGACAGTTCGAAGTGGTCTGGGTTGGGATGGACCTGGATATGTGTTTTCTGGAAGGACTCAGCTTCCAGCCAATCCTTCCATGATTTCAGGACATCAACAGTTTTAAGGAATAGTCTCAAAATTGGAGGTGATATAATATGAAAAAAGATGCACCATGCGTTGGTTGGATGATGTAGGGTAAATGCACAACATTATTAAAATGAATTTTTAAAAGATATTTGAAGATGGGCCAAGTATGGTAGTGCACACCTCTGATCCTAGCAATCAGGAGACTGAGGCAGGAGGATCACCATGAGTTCAAGGCCAGCCTGGCCTGCACAGTGAGTTCAAGGCCAGCCTGGCCTGCACAGTGAGTTCAAGGCCAGCCTGAACTACATAGCGAGACCCTGTGTCAAAAAACAAAACGAAGTTTAAGGTGGGATCTTTTGGGTAGATTGAAGCAAAAACTTGATATTGTATGAGATGAAATTCTTATCTTACTGAAATAAAACAGTTCATAAGGGAATTGAGTACAAAGTGACATTATATTTAGAGCTGCAAATGCATTTTATAAAATACAGTGATACAAAATTACAGAGGAGTAAATGCTGCCACAGAATTTACAAAATGACCAGAATAAAAGGTACTGAGGATATCCGAAGTTGAAAAGGTTTCACAGGAAAGGTGACTGAATGTAGTAGACTTGCATAAACAAAGTGAGATAGAAAGTGAAAGTCATTATTTGGCCCTTGGAGCCTTGCATTTGAAATACTTTCATCCGAAACATTCTTTCATCTATGAAAACCAAGGTTAATGATTTTTCTTTTTTGCTTGCAACATTCCTATATTTTTCCTCTGTTCTTTATTTCAGTTTTTAGAATTTTTCTAAATTAAACTAATACATGTTTATAGCATTCCTTTATCCTGTGCTACCCAGACTATTAGAATTATACAATATTTCTCAGAGTATAAAACTTTGAATTATTAAGATATCATCTTAACATTTTAATATAAGAATATATCTTTGAATATTTGAACTGATATAATTATACTATTTCTTGATAGATCAATTCCAGAGTGACTGGCCAAATTAGTCTGTTTATAAAATTATAATTACGCCAGTATTGCTGCATTTTCTAACCCAGTTACACTTGTATATTCAGTTTTCCTGGAGTCAGTAAAGCCTCACTCTTTTACATTTCTTTTTTTGTGTCTCTATGATTTTTCTTCCTTGAAATGTGGCAGTAGAGTTATTAAATTCTTTACCTTTTCCCCAAATGCTCATGTGTCCCCAGCAGTCTGCCCTTTCTGTGTACTTTTTCCTGGCTCTCTCTTCCGGACAAGCCTCAGGTGGCCTGGTCATGACCCTCTTCCCGAGACTGTCCTTGGCTTTGTTCTCCTGGGTCCTTTCCTGACAGGGACATTTGGGAGGGAAATGTCTGAAAATGTTTCTGATCTCTTTTCTCACTGGATTGGTATTTGGGGTATGGCATTCAGCGATAGGTGTCATTTTTCTTTTAGCGGTTTCCAAATTTGCTGGTAAAGAGAAAAAAAACATATGTCACCCTCATTCCCATGCTCCTAGGTGTGACTCTTCACCTCCTAGGCTGTAACTCCGCAGAGGTAGAAGCAGCCCTGGTGGGAGGCCCTGGTGTGCAGCCGAACACAGGCCCCAAAGTCTCACGCCTTGGAAACGCATTGGGAAGATGTAAAAATCCTCGCCACAGACCTTTGCCAACAGGGTTTGCTTTTCGGTATTTGGGGTCCATTCTTTTTTTTTTTTTTCTTGGTGCAGGGATCTAATTGGGGACCTTCTGCTTGCGAGGCAGGCAGCATCACCACGGAGCCAAATTCCCAGCCCTGGGGTCCATTCTGGGCATGAGGAGGCTTGCAGCCCTCGGGTTGATTTCTGTGTGTTGTCAGGACAGGAAGGAGGTGCAACACTGGGTGGGCAACAGTCAGTCGTCTTGGGGCCCGCAGTGAAGGAGCGTGACCAGGGCCGATCTGAAGTGGCCAGCGTCAGCTCCTGCCTGGACTCTGGCTCTGGCGGATGGATTTAGCTCTGTTTGTGTCTGATGCACACAGAAGACATGAACGGCCTCCCGCTCTTTGGGGAGGACGGAGCCTGTGACTGTTGAGCGACTGCGATAGTCAGAGACAGGCTCGGAGCAGCGTGGACAGATTAGCTGTGCCCGTGTGTGGCCGGCTCACTGGTCCAGGGCACCGTTTTCTCGTGGATAACATGGGGACAGCACCGGCCTTCTCTGCAGGGCCCATGCATTAATCCTGCACACAGAGGCCCAGGCCTGCGGCCGCTGCCATGACCTCCCTGCCTTCTCCCTGCTCCTGTGATCCTGAGCTAAGGAGTCGGGGCTTAATCCATTTTAAAGCTTCAGTGGGCTCAACAGAATCTACCCATTGGCACTGTCTGTTGCTTATTAACCGTGGCCTCGTCACAGCAGGACTGTGGCAGAAGTCAGGAGCAAATGGATCTGGTTAGTGAGATTTGCTGATTATCGAGCAGCATGTATGGCTGTGGGTTAACAAGAATATCGTCAGTCCACAGGCCTCTGATCTAGGGAAAGAGGTCCTGAATCATAAAGGTGAGCTATCCTGAGCCTTCTTCCTTTTTTTATTTGTTGTTTTGAGATAGGGTCTGGCTATGTGATTCAGGCTGGCCTTGAACTCACTGTGTAGCCCAGGCTGGCGTGAACTTGAGGAAATCTTCCTGCCTCTGCCTCCTGAGTGCTGGGATTACGAGTGCACCACCATGCCTGCCTCTGGTCCTTCTCTCTAAACTAGAAAAATAGAATTTTAAATGGACCTCCTGGTTTTCAGTTACTTTGACTCTTATTTCAAATGAAAAGTGCCACAGATTCAGTTTTTCATTTTGCCAGAAAAATGCTCCCCACAGGTTTATCTCTGTCTCAGGCGTGAATGATGAAAGACTTTATTTCTTACACAGTGTGCATATCAATTCCTATTTATCAGGGAAATGAATAGGACTTCCAGGGCCTGAGTTAAGTTGTGCCTCCTTTAAACCCTTATAAGGCCTGGAAAAACTATCTGAAAGAAAAAACTTTTTAAAGAAGGAATCTCAGGAAATGGTTTGGAAAATTCTACTCCTGGCTAGTTTTTTTTTTTTTTTTTTTTTAAA
>NW_022900917.1:5062466-5074752 GCF_012274545.1 Fukomys damarensis
TCTCCTGAGTTATTTTTTTTTTTTTTTTTTTTTAAAGACGTACACTTTTCTATGTATTTGTTTCATAGAATATAAAATATATACAGTATATGTATTTACATAGCATATGTATATGCAATATACAAAGTCTGTTTTGGAAAATTGGGAAATTACTGGACACACCTATAGAGACAGCTTAATGGAAAATATACCAAGGACTGCATGTGCTGCAGTTCTGCTGAATGGGTGCTCCAAGAAGGGAACGCTGCCTGTATGCCCGGAGGACTTCTGATGGTCAGGACAGGAAGGAACGTTCTCTCGCAGAGGCAGAGCCCCAAGTGGGTGCAGAATACACAGTTCTGTCACCGTGTGAAAACTGCACGCTGGGCCCTTAGGCAGCTTGGCCGTGGGTGTCCCCGTGAGCCCTGTTCCCCAGGATGGAACTGTGAGGAGTCTTGTGTGCCCTTCTCAGGTTCCACATCCAGACCTGTTTTCGCGGACTCTCGTTCCTCCGCTCCAGGCTCATACGGTTACATATTTTCTTCATTGTAGGTTGAATGTGCCCTGCCACGCCCCCAGTGCTCAGTGTGCAGGGTTGACCTCAGCATGTGACCTTGCTGGGCAACAGTTGCTGAGGCTGTAATTAGTAAGATGAGGTCATGCTGACATAGGACAGCCCCTGATCCAATAGGACCCCTGTTCCTGTAAGAAGGAGGCACAGATGCATGCACGCACGCACACATGCAGGGACAAGGCCATGGGAACCGAAGGCAGAGGTCAGGGTGATACAGAGACAAGCCGAGGAATGCCACAGATTGCCAGCTAACCCCAGAAACACGGAGAGACGCTCAAATGAGGTTCTCCCTCACAGCCCTCCGGAGGAACACACTGACCTTGGGCTTGCAGCCTCGAGAACTGTGAGACAGTGAATGCCCCTGGTTTGAGCCATCCAGTTTGTAGCACTTTGCTATAGCAGCCCAAGGAAACCAAGTCACCCACTGTGGGAGGCCTCGGCATGAGCTTTGTCAGAGTTTGACAAGCAGGGTATGGAGAGAGTGAATTATATCTGAGCACCAGCACGCTCTTTCTCATTGCCTTGTGTCTAATGAGACCACTTGTCTTTACCAAGTGTCCGTATGTCCTGTAGTTGTGTGATGGGTGCAGAGAAAGCTGGACAGTTGCAGAGGTTGTTCAGTTTGATTTGTGTTCGCAAGGTAGGTGGGGACTAGGTTTCTGTTGCCATGGCTACAGCACCGCTAAATTTGCTGTGATAAATGCCAGCTTTGCCTTGAATGCTGTCACCTGGGAGCAATTTGTCCAATTTCTAGATAAGTGAACACCTGAAATCCACACAATTGAACTCATTATGGATTTCTCAAAATCTCTGTGTACAGATTTACTGGATGTCTTAGTTACTTTTCTCATTGCAGAGGCAAATACCTGACACCTACAAGTTAAAGGAGGAAAGGCTTATTTTAGGTCACAGTTTGTAGAGATTTCATCCCATAGTTGGCTGGCTCCAAGGCAGGGCAACATGACAGAAGGGAAGCAGCCCATGGCAGGGCAGGCAGGAGGCTGCAGCAGCAGCAGCAAGCCTCCCTTTCCTTTTATTAAATTTAGGTACAGCCCTATTGGGTGGTGCCATCCACACTTAGGGTGGGCCTCCCCAATATCCACACCCGGAGCTAAGCTAAGCCAATTAGTGGACTGATTTAATTATTGCACATCGTTAATCCAAATTCACACACACTAGATCCACTCATCTCCAAAAAGCCCCACCAGGAGTGCAAGAGGCTTTGGGGGGGACATGTAAATACAAGCCATTATACTGGATAAAATGGAATTGTTTGCTCTAAATATATTTTTAAGTACAAATATGTCCCAAATATTTCATAGAACACACTTAGGCTAAAAATGTGTTTTGTTTATCTGAAAGTCAAGTTGAATTATGTTTTTGTTTCCTAAATCTGGCAACCCTCCTTACAGAATTTTCACAATTGTAACCCAGCTGCCAGTCAGGGCAGCAAACCAGAAAGCACGAAAGATGATCAGACGGTGGGTGTTTCTGAAATGATTTTGTAAAGATGAAGGTCAACTAGGAAGCCATTCGGAGGTGTGGCTGTGTTCCTTCTGGAAGACTGAAGTTGAAGGTGGGAGTTGCGGTTCCTTTTCTGAAGCCTTCTCAACACCAATCCTTCCGAGAACAGAGCTCGCTCAGAGCACAGACTAGGAAATGGAGACAGAGGTCAGAAATAAGTTGACAGGAAGCCTAGACGCAGGCCTGCCTGAATTACTAAGAAAAACTGATATTACCCACATACCCTTGAGAATTGGCAACTGAACTCGATGCTGTTGTGTAACTAACGACTGTCACTAATAAGAGCCCCTCTTTATATAAAAGCCCTTCTTTTTTTCTAGCGCATCACAGTAGTTCCTGTTTTTGTATACTGTAGCACACACGTGGTACATATACTATATATTGTTAGTTGGTTTGTTGTCTGGCTACCAGTGATCGCAATGCTGAGTGCCTGCAGCCCAAAGTATGCTCAGTAAATACTTGTCAGATAAATGACTGTTGAATGAATGAATGAATGGATGGCCTTCTTTAAGCAACTTGAAAGCTACCAGGAAATGCTCTGATGAGTCAGTTTGAAAGAAGTGCTTTCTCCTCTGAGCTTGCTATGCTCAAAGTTTGCTCTGTGAAGATCTGACAAAAGTCTGCTGTTGTAAATTATCGTGGGATGGTGGGGGCTGGGATTAGGTGGAGGGGAAAGGATCATTTTTTCCAAAGATGTCAACATTCCATGCTAAGTTCCTGCACCGTGTCGTGTCGTGCTTCATGATATTGTAAGGTCTGAAAGACGTCTTGGAGTCTTTCCAGTCTTCTGCTGACTGATCCTAAAGTTCACCCTCTTTATACTGGATTCAGCAGCCCTCCAATTTGATTCAAGAAAAGGAAGGGAAAACTTCATTCTCTGGACCTCAGCCTGTTACTGTTGTAACTAAACCACCTGCAGAATTGTTTTTCCATCTACAGCATTAAAAAATGATCATGTTTGACCTTATTAAAATAAGTCAAAGCATATATTTCTCATTGAGACATTGTGAGCTAGTCACGTGTAGAAAAAGCTCTTTCATGTGGTTCAAATAGCAAAGTTACAAAGATTTTAAAAAACCAACAATTTTTGTTTTTTGGCAAAAGCATTAGAATTCAGATTCATTCTTTAGTTGTGAATGTGTTCTAGAATCTCATAACTACGATCTTGTTTTCCTAATCACCTTAGAAGAACCTGCTGTCGACTAGTTGAAACAATGCAGGGTTTCAAAAGTAGGATGATTTGGAGTTGCACAGCTCCTTGTCCCAGCGGCTCAAATGTTTGTGATTCCAGTGCTCAGAAGCACAGGACACTGAGCAAGAAAGGGGTATGAAAGGGGAAGTCGGTCCCTCGAGCGGAACCCCTGGTAGATGGCATCTGAGGACAGTGTTTCTTCGTGGGCAGCCTGTGTCCCCTCTTGGATCTGTACTTGCCTTATCGTTTGAGCAGCATGATTAGAAGTGGTTACTGCAATTCCTGTGGAGAAATCCACCAGGAGGTTATCATATTTAATGTTTCAGAAAACTTGCTTTTGAAGGTGATAACAGGATTTCTAAATCGCTGTACTGTTGGGCAAGCACAGGTGTGTTGTGAATCATTTGATCGCTCTTTCCCTAGGACATAATGTGTTCTTTGAAAGTATTTGGCTGTCTTTCCACCTCACTTCCCTCCTACCTTCTCCTTCTGCCGATGGCAGCACCTTTCCCAGATTTACTCCCCACACCCGGCAAGGTATTCTCCCAGAATAACACTTCCTGTCCTGCTTGGTCTCCAAGCATGATTCATGTTTCATGTCCTCTTCTGGGTCTTTGTGTTTCCTGAGCAGCCCCTGAGCACAGAGGGCTGGCAGGCTCCAGAGAAAGGAGGCTGTTGACAAAACTCCAGTCCTGAAAGCTCCTCCTCTCCTCCAGAAGGAGCAGAGCTATGGAGACCTTGGCCTCTTTTCTTCCATGAGTTTGCCTTGCAGTGGCATCAGAGAGAACTGTGCGGTGGCAGACAGTTCAGTCCTAGTGATAAAAGCAGGATACTGGAGTTGTGCTTTAGTCCATGGTGGTAGCCTTGAAAGGGAAGTGTTGGAAAAGCAGAGCACTCCTTTTTTGTGTGTGTGTGTGTGTGGGGTGAGTCTCTTTATTGAATAAACAAGTAAATGGCAGCACAAATCAGCAATAATTTTGGAAGAAGTGGACAAAGTGTAGGGTCAAAGGTAATTGTTCATTTCATAGTCTTAAAGTAGCTAAAGAACTGGGCCTGAGGTCCTCTAATAGGTATTACATATTCCCAGTGCAAGAGGGCATGACCAAAATACAGAGGACCAAATCCTGTTCCCTTTAGAAGACTTAATCAAAACCTTACAAATTATCCTACCAGCTAGCAAGATTTCTTAAGATTTTAAATCTGATTTTTCTCAGCAAGCTTTCAACCCATTTAGGAGCAAAGTTGTAAAGTGAATAGGCTAAAGATATACTTTTCTATCTTGGCCATTTCTGAAATGACTTAGTACTTCCCTTGTTTTCATTTCCCATGAAGTATTGTTTCCTCTCGTTTTATTCCCTTAAGACCCCAATTTCTCTGGGGAAAAGAATGTACTACAAGAAGGAGCAGGGTTGAGAAAGCAAGAGTCTTAGCCTTTTAGAAATCTTCTTTGGTAGCAAGTCATCTCAAATTAAAATGTAGAGGGTCAACCCTTTAAGAAATATTTATGTTTATTGCCCAGGAGCAGAAAAATAGGAAGGCTTGAGCAATCTTTGTAGTTGATTAAAATGGAATTTTAAAAAATCAGCCTTCTGGGCCGGGGACTTAGCTTAGTGGTGCCACTGCCTGCCTCGAAAGCACAAGGACCTGAATTCGATGCCCGGTACCAAAAAAAAAAAAAAAAAAAAAAAAAAAAAAAAAAAAATTTTGCACTATTACTACTCCTTGGTGCCCCATAAGGGCTACTTTCTCAAGGCGATGATCCCAGGGCGGCAGTGCAGTGACCCCCATGCTCCATTGCTGGAGCCCCTACTTTGTGGCTCGAGGGCTTTTGAGATGAACGGAGTAGATAGATCAATAAAGAGATGAATAAATAAATACAGCTCAGTGAGCACCGCCAATACAACAGAGGGAAGAGAACAAGATTAAAATGGTACAGGGAAGGCAGGAGCTGGAAAGGCCAGACAGTGAGGGCAAGGTGGCAGGAGAGAGAAGAAGGCTTGGCCCTAGAGCGAGTCCAGTCCGAAGGCCTGGGGGCTGGCAGTGGGAGCTCTCAAGGTACTGTGCTCAAGGAGGACACCACCTTCAGGGTTCTTCTCCTCCTCCGCCCCGTAGCTTGCCTGGTCATTTTGCTAGTGCTGCTGTCCTTGATCTTGCAGGTAGGTGTATCGGACAGACCCAGGCTTTCCAGCTGAGAAAGATCCAGTTCCGGAATGGGCGTCCTCCAGAAAGAGAGTAGCTGGGCTGGCAGCTCACAGGCTCCCTCATAGCTTCCCGTTATCAGTGAATTGCTGGCGCGTTCCAAAGACAGAGGGAATACTGCAGGTCCGGGGTCTGCTCTGGCTGGAGAAAGAGGGAGCTGTTGGGGCTTTGACAGCTTTGTCTCCTCACATCCTCGTCTTCTCCCAAGACTGAGCAGAGGACTTCTTGATGGGAATCAGCGACGAAATGCTCTGTAAAGTCAGCAGCCTGGCTGCCTCAGTCTGCCGTCCTAGAGTGTGGACACTGTTTCAGCTCAGTTATTCTGCTGCACTTTTGAAAATCCGCCCAGTGTACGACTGCCATAGACCTTGGCCAGCAAAGTGCAGTTAGTTTGTATTTGAAGAAGGACAAATGAATGAACCATGAATGGACACAGATGCACAGATTCCTTCTTTTACTGCTATCTTTAAGGCCCTTTCCACAGCATCCTGCATCAACGGTTCAAATTCCAGACGGGGGGATCTTGCAGGTGTGGCCAGGTGTCGTTCCCCCCGCCCCCGGGCCCGGGACATCAGACTCCGTGGCTAGATGCCCACGCAGCTGGCATCCTGAGCTCACCCTCTGAGAAGGGCTCACAGGAAGAGTCACTTACAGAACCACACGTTGGAGTAGCTCACAGAACGGAGTTCAGTGAGACATCACAGGAATCGGGTGTCGGGAAGGGGCGGCTGGGAACGAAGAGCCGGCCGATGGGTCCTCCTTTGCCCTTGAAGTTGGTCAGAGGTCGAAGAAACAGTGGCCAGAATTGGAATGGGCTACAAAGAGAGATGAAGCAGTATTTTCAGGGGAAATTCAGGCCTCTATTAGAAGGAGAAGGAGCGGGAGGAGGAGGAGGAAATATTTGGGAAAATGGATTAAAGATAAGAAAGCATTTTTCATTAAAAACAATGATTTTCTTTAGTGCTTTGGAAATGGAAATTGACATTTTCCTCATTGTCTCAGTATGGTGATGCACTTCATGGGTCTTTAGGTGCGACATTGCTTTCATTTTAAATAAAGTACCCCATTTGCAGGCAGCAATATTACAAATGGAAACAAAGGAACACTTTTAGATTGGGATTTACTCATGATTGTGAAAAGCTAGTGAGTTGGATGAGTTAGTGACAACAGGTCAAAGAAGCGTGAAATGTGTACCTGGAAAACCGTCAGTTGCACATCACCGATGTACTATCCTCTCATGAGCTATATTTGCTATTCCGTTAGTTTGCTGGCGGGATTTACATTCAAAATCGGCCCCGAGGAGTTGGGCCAAGCTGAATGAACATGTTTGTGAGAGCTGATTGCACATCGTAGAACTGCTGCTAAGGTAGAACTTCACTTCCTGTGCGGAAATGTGTCCTTTTGGGGAAGCTCCAGACTCGGGAGCTGCCTGAAAATAAAAGCAGAACCTATAGTTCCTGTTTTCTTTCTGAGTGAAAAGCAAAAGGTAAATATCATAGTTGAATGAAAAGGCAAATTGGATTTTAAATTTTCATGTGTGTTTTCCCACCTGAAGGTGGTCGGATGCCATCGGGCCCCTAAAATGTGACGTGGGCCTCTTAGGGCGTCTCTCTTATTAGGTGAATGCTTTCTACATTATCGGGTGGGGACCGTGCTGTAGATTTGTTCTGTTTAAGTTTTGTGGTACCAGGGATCGAACTCAAGCCCTTGTGCTTGCAAAGCAGGTAGTGGAACCACTGAGCCAAATCCCTGACCCAATTGGTTAGGTTTATAATATAGCATTTTATATACATGTGTGTATCCCGGCTTTACAGATGTGTAGGTATGTGTGTACATACTAGTTCATAATTTCAATGTCATGACTTCCTTAGCTCTGAAATCATCATAGATTCTGTATCATTTAAAGAAGATAAGTAGTGGTTAGCATTCTCCATTTTATTTAGCAGAGAATTTAAGAACAGGTGCCTGTGAAATGAATTTCTTATGAATAAATCTTATTTTCCATTGATTTTAACTTTTTAATGGGGTGTATTCCCAGAAAAGAAAATTTCCAGTACATCCTGTATATATTTGGGGCAAAGTTTCAAGGATTCTGTCATCTACCGTGATTGAATACTGTTTCCATTAAAATTTAGATATTGAAGTCCTAGCTCTCAGCCCCTCGAAAGTTGACATTGTTTAGAAATAGGTTTGTTGCAGATGTCTTCAGAGCTAAGATGCCTTGAGACTGGGGTTGGGGCTGGGCCCCTAATTACACACTGCCAGTCTCCTTTCATAGACGCGAAACGGGGACATGCAGACCTGTGTGGAAAGAGCTCCCTGTGCAGAGACCCTGAGGGGCAGCTGTGGCCTCGAGGCAAGTCTCAGGGAGAGCCCCTCTCAGCCCTTCCAGGGACCTGCCCTGCTCCAGTTTTGCTGCTGCACTGCTTGGATGGGACAGCTCCAGCAAACAAGGACACCTGGCCCCGTGGTCCCATCAGCGGTGTAGCCATGCAGGGTGCCAGGGCCTCCCCTCAGCCCCTCAAAAGTGCATTTTCATCTTGGAGACTCTAGCTCCATGCCCAGCTCTCAGAACTTTCCTTGTTCTTTTTCACTTTTCGCTGTGATGTGAGGAAGTGGCAGGCCTGTAATGTTTACTTGGAGGGTTTGCTTTTTTACCGCTTTCATATTACCCACATAAAAATGCCGTGGTTAAAAATATACCAAGAAGTCAGGATCCTCAGCACACACACACACACCCACACACCCCACAGTCCCAGCTCCCTTCCCAGGGGAAACTGAGGTCACCAGCTTCCATAGTTAGCACTTTTGGTGGTTACTGCCTGACATTAATAATGTTGCTTACACTACCCTTCCTTAAAGATCGACTCTAGACCTCTCTCCTCTCCCCACCGCTGCTGCTCTGAAAGTGAAGAGCCAAGGATTCAGCACACTCCTGCAGGCCTGTGTTCACTCTCCCCAAGTCTGACTCAAGCCAAGATCCTGGGCTGCAGTCAGAGGGAGAGCTGGGGCTGGGATTCCCACGGGCGCTGTGCCGCACAGAAGGGGTTTGGCTTAATTACACAAGCTCAGAGTGGGTCTCGGCCATTATGTTTTTCCTTTTTTACAAATTCTTTTCTGATTGTATCGGATATTAACATATCCAATAAGAACAGATACTGCACTTGATCTTAGCCAAAAAGGCTGAGAAGCGATGACCATATTTATCTTAAAACAAAAGCTGAACTTCAAATATTTAATACTTTTCTAAAAAGGAAAAAATATGGTAAGCTTTTGCTTTAAAAAATTCCGTAGAGTACAATATGTTTGACAGGGAAGATGCTTTCTGTTTGCCTTAAGCCCTGAACCAAATCGCTATGCAGATGTCC
This sequence comes from Fukomys damarensis, assembly GCF_012274545.1. Taxonomy (NCBI): domain Eukaryota; kingdom Metazoa; phylum Chordata; class Mammalia; order Rodentia; family Bathyergidae; genus Fukomys; species Fukomys damarensis. The sequence goes on from NW_022900917.1 coordinate 5,071,303, forward strand.
ACTGCAGCAATTTGGGGCATTAGTGTGATTTGGTTTTGGAAGATTCTCCCTCCAGGAGTTTGTTTTGGGTACTCAAAGAGTAAGTAAGGCAGAATGAAGAAACCATTCTTGTTTGCTGGAAACAACCCCGCCGTTCTGATTCATCGGGAGATGCTGTCACACCCCGGCGTATCACCCAGCAAACCTCTTTTGCTCCCGGATGATGGGGAAACATATTGAACGAAAGTTTACCGCGGGCCACTTCGGGTTCCTCTGCACGCTGCTCCGATTATCTGACACATACCTGCTGCTCATGTCTGACGGGGTCACAAGGGTGGTCTCAGCAGGTGAAGACAGGAGACGGTGACGCCCACTGAGTTCCGCCTTTCACCGCTCGGCATCACGGCCTGGGATACAGAGCAGGGCCGGGTGGGAGAGGAGACGCTCCGGCCGAGTGCGCGAGGGGGACGGCGGAGTTGGGGGTGGGCTGAACACAAATGCAGAGGGGTTCTGGTTCCAGGACTTTCGCTGCCTGCCAGGCCCCCTGTGGAAGCTCTCCCGGCCTCGCTGGCTTGGAGCTAGCTCTCTGCGGCGGCCCGTGCTCTGGCGCATCCCGTTTCGCTGGGTCACCACCCCCCAGTGCATCTCTACTAGGATCTTGCGAAGGTTCCACTCGCCGTCTGCTTCTTTTCTACTTCCACTTTCGACTGTCGCTTAGGCATATTTGCAGTCGACTCAAAATCCCTTTCGACTCCTTGCTTCTGCCTGAGCCTTGGCAGAGCCCACTGGACGTCTCTGCGCGCGTGACCCAGAACTTCTCAAACTCGATACACGGCAGACCCCAGGCGTCATTTCTCGCTCTCTAACAAACATCCTTCCTTCTGACACCTCTCCGCCGGGTGCCACACGCTCTTTCTGCCGACTTACTCAGGCCAGAAAACCAAGCTCGGGCGCTGGCCGCGGCTCCGTTCAGAGAGCCTTCTGTACTCTCCACGGTCCTTGTCCTCCGCCCCATCTGTTTCCGGCCTTGTCATCCTGTTCTTAAACTATAGAAGCATCCTCATGGCTTGTTGTCCGTCATTAGCTGCTTTAATCCTCCATTTTAAGATTTTGTATTTGGCCAGGAATATTTTACATAATGGAAATTGTTATCATATCATTTATCTGCTCAAAAATCCTTGATTAGATAGATCCCTGGTGATTCTCAGGATAGAACCAACAACCTGTCTGTCCTCCCGGCTGTCCCTGATACAATGTATCCGGACGCCGCAGTGAGCATTGTGCAGCCAGAGGGCCGATGAATAACGAATTGTAGTCGAGGGAAAGACCGGGCGGACTGATGAATGAATATCTTATCAGGCAGGGCGCGTGCCAGAAGTACTTGTGTCGAGCGCTGCCAGGAAAGCTGTTTTCCTCCTTCCAGAATGATACGATCTTTTTCTATATGTCATTTTTATTAAGCTTTTCGTGACTATGTCTGTCGCAATCCGTTGTCTTTCACTTTGTGATTATGGGGCATTTTATTCATGTAACGGTTGTACCGCTAGCAGATGTCCTGGTGCATGCATGCGTGCGTACATGTGCATGTGTGAGATGTTCACAGAGGCAAGGATCTTTCATGCAGCAGACACTCAGCTCCTAGCACAAAGCCTGGCACACGCAGGACTTCTGTCCCAGTTTGAGTTCCCACTGCTGGTTTCATTCCGAGACCCATGGAATTTCTCCTAAATTTCGAACTCCACAAGTGCTTTTTCTCCTCCTCCTTTCTCTAATCTTAAATCTGTGTGTCTTTTTGTTCCAAAAATGAGAACTCTGCAGACCTGTTGCAAGACTGATGAGGGACCAGGACTCCTGACTTAGAGGTCGTTGCCTTCACAGACGTGTCTGAAGTTTTCCTCTCTTTTGAGGACGCTGATCATTTCAGAGTTCTAGGCACCCTAGGTTGCAACAGAAACAGAATACCATTTTGTGGGGTAGGTGAGATCTTCCAGTAAATTGTAGCCGCCTAACCATTTCCCATTATTTGTATTTTGAGAGTAAATATAGAGTCAGGAAGAAATGTTCCTGGGAACAGGAAGGGGACATGCTAAAGCCTAAAAAGAATCTAATAACTGCATTTTCTCTGCCAGCAGGACTCTTGGAGCTCACCTGAGTTGTGCTGAGTAAATACAATAATTGCAGGACAATGTGGTCACTTTTGGATATGCACATGGAGGCTGGATGTGGCCGAACTAAGCTAAATGACAGACGCTGCTCACAGACTGCAGTACAGTGGCTCGAGAGAGTCCCTTCAGAGAGGCAGAGCTGAACCTTAGCAAGTGCTCTTTCAGAAGTCACAGGGCCTGGCTTCTTTTCCTCGTTCAGAACCAGAAAGGTAGAAACACACCCTTGATGAAGAAGAGTCTTGGATGCGCAGGGCTGAAACTAAGATGTTAGTCCACTTCTAGCTAAGAGTCTTATTTTTTGCCCTTAGATCTAGGGGTGATTTGGGGGTGTCCCCAGCCAGAGAGCCCGCTTTCGTCTGCATGTTTCTCAGAGAACGCATTGCCACCTTATTATGCAGAGCCTGAGGACGCTTAGACGTTTACCCCTGTGAGTGTGTGCGTGCGTGTGCATGTGCGTGTGTGTGCGTGTATTCATTTAGCAGGTGCCTCTTCCTTACCCACCACGTGTCCATGGTGTGCAGGGCTCTGGGCACTGGCAGGAGCAGGTATGCGGAGCGACCGCCATGCATCTTCCCAGTGCCTCCCGTGGAGACTCTTGACGCCGCTCCCAAGGGAAGTTCTATTTTGGTTGTACATAGGGTCATTTATAAAATACAAACACTGATAGCAGGGGGATTTAGCAAGCCCACTTTGGGATTTCTCAATTTCATAATATGACGTCAGGGGCTTCAGTAGTGTTTCGAAGTGGCACAGACTCCTTGCCACGGTGGTCACTGTAGAAATAGTTCAGACCCTGTCGTTCCCCATCACCCATCTCCTGTCCACCCCAGAGGGAGGCTTTCGTCCCCCAGGAGAGATGAGGCCAGGCTGAGATAGGTGCAGGGCCTTGGGAAGAGGCCCCACGCCAGCCAGCACCCTGTCAGTCGCTCAGTGTAGCCGAAGAGGTGTGGGAGGTCCCAAAGCCTGGTGGGACAGCGGATGGGGTAGTGAGACCAGAACAGAAGGTTCCTGTCTGGAGTGCGGCCTGCTCCCTCCTCCTCAGCACGGGCCCTGGGAAGAGGGGTGACGTTGCTCCCGGGCTTCACTTTGCTCTGTGATGCCTGTCGCTCCCTGGGACAGCGGCTGGTGCTCATGTCCTCCTGCCTCCCTTTCTGTTTTGTTTCTGTTTTGCTCCCTCTCTCTCTTCCTTCTCTCCTTCCCTCCTTCATCCTTCTGTTCTTGCTTTTATTCTCTGTCTACCCTACCCAGTCTGTTCATTCTCTCTCTCTCTCTCTCTCTCTCTCTCTCTCTCTCTCTCTCTCTCTCT
>NW_022900917.1:5074801-5120837 GCF_012274545.1 Fukomys damarensis
TCTCTCTCTCTCTCTCTCTCTCTCTCTCTCTCTCTCTCTCTCTCAGTACATCCTGTTTTTCTGCTCACTGCCAGAGTCTTTTTGCCACACTTCAACATGGTTCCCACCAACAATAGAGGTTGGCCCACATCAAAAGCAGAGAGTTTGCTTTTCATCAGAATATTTGCACTGTGAGGGCCAGGGATTTAGCTCAGTGGTTCCGCCACCTGCCTCGTAAATGCAAGGACCCGAGTTTGATCCCCAGTACCAAAAAAAAAAAACCCAAAAAACAAAAAACCCAAATATTTGCACTGTGAGCTTTGATCTTGACTTCTCCTGCCTGTCCGGAGCAGGACTTCACAGCAGTGAGCCCAGGGCCTCACACTCCCTCTGGAGCTGGGGCGACCAGGATGTGGTTAGTCTGCTGCAGCAGGAGTATCCTCTGTGGAATTGAGGATCTGAACCCAGTTGATTTCTCAGTACATCCCAGCCACACAAGGAAGAAGGGGAGGAAAAAACCCACACAAAACAAGCGACTTGCTTTTCGGAGACAAAGTCGGCCAGAGCAACTGTTCGCTTGCTTTGTCTGGCTGCTGTCATGGCTTTGGGTTTCAGACCCATGCAGTCTGGAAGGACTTCGACTCCACATCTTCCTGCAGTAGCAGACTTGGCTTTGTGCAGCCTCCTGGATGGTCCCACTCTGTGGACCAAAGGCTTTTCATACTCAGCCTGCGGGGCCTGAACTTCCTGTTTCCCCAACAGCCTGCTCCTTCTCTTGAGTTTTTGTACCCTGCCAGGCTCCCACACCAAGCTCCCTGGATTCACCCTAGTGCTTTCTTTCCCTTCCTGGATTCTGTCAGCTCTGCCAAGTAGTCGCTGGCTTTGCCTTGCCTTGGTCTCTGTCGTCATGGCACCCGCTCTGTGGAGAGCTTGAGGATATTAAATGAAGTCGCCGTGTTCAGGCACAGTGAGCACACCACGGTGCTGGCTCTGATTCTCCTCCCACACCTGCCCTGCTGTGTCATGATCATGTCCCTGCTTCTTCTCCGTTGAACTTGAGGACTCTGAAAGGGGCCGCGCGGTACCTGGCTCGTGCTCGGATCCTCAGGTGCTGTCGGGCAGAGCCTGGGCCGTTTCGCTGAAGGTTAGGTCGGGGCTGTGGCTCACGTGCAGCGTGGCTTCTCCTAGGGCTTCGCCGCTCGCGGCTCCACGCCATCCTCCCTGAGACCCGCCTCAAAACAGGCTTCGTGAAGATGCTTTTCCTCTGTCACCCCGGTCCATTCAGAGCTCTCCTCTTAGATCTCTGTTCTGTCATTTCATTGGTCTTTGAAAGAAGATAGGATGGCCCACCAGTGGCTCGGGACAAGATCTGTAGACCTGGAAGCGACGGGACTGCCTTCTGCCCTCAGTGAGTGGTGCGGGTGCCACCCACACCGCACACTGGGGGTGCTTTAATGAGCGGGATCCCCTGGCAGGTCACGCCTGGGGTGGCAGTGTCTTCCCGCCCCCCTCTCCTCTCTTCCTCCCCTCCTCTCCAGAATCCCCTCAGCCTTGAATATGTATGGTGGATCTTGCTTCTATTCCTGCTCGGTCTAGATCCCAGAGTCCCACAGTTTAAGATCTGCCCTCTTCCTGTTCAGGTGAACATTTGTCCTCTTCTTCCATTTTGGCACGGGCACACACCCCTTTTCTCCACGCTCAGTTCAGCGTCGTTGACCCTAGTGTCGTAGGTTAGACATCAGGAGACATTTATGCGTCTCCTTTGCTCCTTCGTTGGTCATCTGTCTGTCTGTCTATCTATCTATCTATCTATCTATCTTGGTATCTATCTACCTATCTATCTCTATCAATATTTGTTGATCTATATCTATATATGTTTTAAAAAGTATATCCCTAACCATGTGTCTGAGAGGCTGTCTTAGTTATTTTCTTATCTTTGAGGCACAATGCCTGAAACCCATAATTCTAAGGAGGAAAGGTTTGTTAGAGCTCACAGTCTGTAGAGGTTTCAGACCACAGTCCACTGTCTCCAAGGTAGGGTAGTGTGGCAAAGGAGAAACAGCTCTTCGAGTGGCCACAGGAAGCAGAGAGGGATCAAGGGAGGAGGAGGGAGGGGAGATCCTTCCAGGCTCTGCCCCCCGTGACTCACCTCCTGCAACCAGGCTTCACTTTCCAAAACATCACATATAGCTGTAAACTCAGTGGACTAATGCACGGGTAAGTGTCACGCCTCCGTGACCCAGTCACCGCCGCAAAGCCCCACCTATGAGCACGTGAGGCTTTGGGGAGACATCTAGATAGAAACCATAACAGAGGCTATCCAGAGAGTTCTGGACAGGCCAGATAGGGGCAGCTGTAGTGCTGACATAAAACAAATGTTGAAATACTGTTTCCCAACAGAACGGTGAACAACATATTTTTGAAAATTTCAATTATTGGAGCTAAATTCTGCTATAAAGATGCTCTTGGAGCTTGGTATAAATTAAAGCTCTAGGTTGTGGTTAAATCTCAAAGGAAATAGCCTGGTTTTGTTCCATTGTGAGCAGGCTTTTCCATTGCTTTCCTGTCAGACCTTTGAGTTGGAAGTGATTCCTGCCCAGAAAGGATACAGAAACCCAAGGGTCTGTTCTTTCCAAACTGACTCATGACCAGAAAGAAGTGTACCAGACACCACCTGCATTTACCTTGTCTTTACTGCAGGCATCTTCTTAGCGAAGAAACATCAACACTTGGGACATAATTATTTGTAGCCTAAGATAATATTCATGCACTTTCCCCTAAATCCCTTCCTATCTTTGTTTTTGTACAGAATCAGAACATTTTCCCGAAGAATCATTGTTTCTCCACCCTTTAAATGACAGAAATGATACAGACTAAAAGAAAAACCCTCCCACCCTGAATTTCCTTGAATTCCACAAGTTCTCATCTTTTATTTCATTCTCTGGGTTCTAAGATTCAGCTTATCAACTGGTCCCTGTACCTTGTCTATTTCCCCAAATCTTGGTCCTCTTCTTCTGGGACCAAGTAGTACCATTTATTGGGGAACTTGGGCTGTTGGTTCCTTTCTATTCCAGACAAAATCCAGGGTCCTTGCAGCCTCCAAATCTCCATGACCTCCCTATGTGGTAGCTTCTCTGCCTTCCGCTGAGTGACAGCCTCCCGGTTGAGAAATGACAACCATCTAGAAGTAGGTGTTCCAAAGCACACTACTCCTCTGCCCGTCCTTCCCACCCCCTACCCATATTAATACGTAGGTAAATTCAGAGCTGAAACAAAAGTTCTGACCTCATAATAAAACCTTAGCTCGGAACATTGGTCATCTTCCAAGATTCAGTGACAACGACAATAAAGTAAGTAAATGTAGTTGGTCCCAGAAATAACCTGCATAAGAAAATAAACATGGTGCATTTACAATAGAGTGTCCAGAGCTGAAGGACAGTGTTTTGAGATGTGTCTTTCACACAGTATTTAAAGACCCCTTTTAACAGTAGAGGCAAAAATGTGAGGTCCACTTCCAGACCAGCGGTTGAGATCAGAGGCTGTGTCCCGGGCCTGACCTTCCTGGTGAAGACCGGATGTCTCATTTCCTGCAGACTCAGTGGTTATTAGTTTCCTTGGCTCTCTGTGAGTCTGTCCACCAGGGTTGGAGTTGGTGGGTGGCATCATGAGAGCATTAAAGTAGCTGTCGATGAAAACTTATGGGAGAGATGCATTTCCGGGTGGAAAAGAACTGCTTCTCTTCACAGCCCTTCTTACCAATGACATTGTTTCTTCGTACTTGTTCATGTGTCTGCTTCCCACTTACTTCCTTGCTGAAATGTGCTCCAGTGTCAGTGGTGTTTCTGGAGTGCAGAGCAGGAGCAACACCACCTGCACGCACTCCAGATGTCCAGCTGTGGCCATGGTGTGCTTGGTAAATGCCTGCTGCTTTAGAATGTGCCCTCAGTCAAGCCCTGGGGCTGGGGGCCACCACACGCCAATCAGTCCTGGCTGTGGGGTGCTGGCTCCTGGCCCAGGTTCCAGTGGTTGATGCTGATTCACTAGACTTCAGCGGTTCTTGGACAGCATGTTCCCTGGGAGACAGCAGTGAGTGAGATCATGGGCCAGTGAGAGGTCTTTGTCTCAGGTAATGCTTCCTAGCTCTGTGGCTGCTTTCTGTGATGAGTGTCACAGGCCGGAGTGCTTGCCTTGCTTTCCAGCAGGGCACTTAGAACATCCCAGCAGTCGTGTGGCTTATGGATGAACCAACAAGGCTGCCGAATGGGGTTGCAGTTCAATAATCTTGACCCCAGAAGCTTCTCCTTCATGGGGGTTGGGACTGTCCACTAAGCGGCTCCTGCAGGGCTTTGGCCGGGAGGTGGAGAAGCGGCTTCTCTCCTCTCATCTGTCAGAATTGTCACCTGCAGTTTATCGTCATCTGCAGTTTGTCAAGAGCATAGAGGGTTAGAGTTGGAAAGCAGTACATGTCAGCAAATAATACTGTTTATAAAACATCACTGTCTTTTTAGAAACAGCAGAGAGCACATAGTAAATGCTTCATAATAGAGTGGGCTTGTGTTGAGGTTTCCTGGAAGGATTTTGTGTTTTAGTGCATTTACTGCTGAGAAAAGCCCTCTGAGGAATCAAGATCTCCCTTTCACAGCTGACGGGGCCAAGGGGACAGGGGCTTAGCAATGCCCAGGGTCACTCAATGCGGGAGGGCTGAGGTGAATCAAGGTGGCCCAGCTGCAGGGCCTGAGCTCAAACAACTGCACCTGCTGCCTCTTCGAGGTCTAGGGAGTGTGTAAATCAGGTAACGGTGGACATGCGCCCCGTCTGTGTACTGAAACAGGCCTGCACAGTCCATGCATGGACACTGTAGGTGAGTTGAGCACAGTTATGAAGTCCATCAGAGTGGGAAGGGTTTTAGAAGCAGTTTATTTTAGCTTCCTCCCCAGTGCTGGGATCTCCGGAGATTTATCACTCAGCTTCATTTGAACTTAAGGTCAAGTGAATAAAAATACTGAGGGCCAAGCATAAGACCTGATCTAATAATTGCTGTAACTATGGAAACAGACTCGAGTACAAAGGGCAGCAGAGGTTATTAAGAGAGAATAAAAAATATGCGCACAAGATAGTGACCAAACTTGGGAACTCAAATAAGTTAATAAAGGCTGGATAATGGAAGGAGGAGACTGGGGAGAGAGAAAGCTGAGCCCTGGATTTCTCATATCTGTAAAACGTAGTCAAACACTTTCTGTTTGTTTTAATTAGAGAAATAAATTTTTGTGTTTGTGAAAGAGCTGATGATAACTATTTATATAATTAAAACGGAATCCCTGATAACCGTTCATGTAAGGAAAAACAAGATGCTATCTTCCGAATGGAAAGTGCATATAAAACAGGAAAAAGAAACAGCACGGAAATAAGAATTGCAATGAACCTTAACGTGTAAGCAGTGTGGCAAACACGTGACTTTAAATTCTTCTGTTAACAATAAAGTGTTTCAAAGGAATATGCCATGTTTTGCATTCGATAACCAATGAACAAAAGTATCCTAGCCAGGTATCACGCTGGATAATATTTTCTTGGCTAGTCTCTTCTGAAATTACCTGGAAGACGGGCTTCATGTCTTACTCATGCTGGCAGTGGGAGTGTGTGACTGGTGTGTGGTGATGCTCAAATCCGGATTAAATGGTGTAAGGAATTTAACAAAAGATCAATGAATAACGAACGTATTTAAACAAAACATCTGATACCCAGGAGAGTGGGTAGTCTGCACTTGTGGATAACCCAGCAGTAGTAAAGACAGAACAGCGCTGCGACCTTGTGTGTCAAAGGATGTGACTGTAAAATGCCTGGCGCAGAGACCGGAAGTGCGGGGAAATGCAGAGACCGGAAGCGTAGGGAAATGCAGAGACCGGAAGTGTGGAGAAATGCAGAGACCGGAAGCTCGGGGAAATGCAGACACGGGAAACGCTGGCGGTGGAGCAGGGCTTTGCGGCCAGCCTTGTTTCCACGTGAGTCTCAGCTCTGCCCTTTGTTCCCTTGGACCAGTTATCGACCTGTGTTGAATCTTAGTCTCATTACTGAAAAGGTGAGAATGGTTTTGCCGTTGTGAGGACTGAGAATACGGTGAATGTGACCCCGGGAAGCAGGTGTTCTGTGCTCAGTGGTGTTCGGCCCTTGGTCAATCGATCTCCTGCAGGCAGGCACTGCGCCTTTGTCATTCTTACAGTCCCCCGGTGCCACTACAAGGCCTCATTAAAGCAGATATCTGCCTGCTTACTACATATTGGGTAATTCTTAAAAGGAGCACTTGCCTTAAACTACCAACTTAAACATCGGGTTGCTGTGGCTTTACAGATTGAGGTTTTATTTTCATACACAAAGTCCAGTTACAAGTGGTTCCAGGGTGGTTCCATGAAGTCACAGCAACTCAAGCTTCTTTCCTTCAGTTCCACCAACTCAAATACTTTCTGCACGTGCTTAAGGTCATGGAATGGCTGCTGAAGCTCCAGTCATCGCAGCCACAGTCTAGATCAGAAGGAGAAAGATAACAATAAAGGAAACTTTCTCCACTACAGTTACCTCTCTTTGAAAGCTCTCCTGGAAACTCCATCCCCAAATTCTGGTTAATCTCCTTGGATCCGCCATTGCCTATAACAGAGGCTGAGAAATGTAGGTTTTTTTAAAGCTAGGTCCTTGACTGCCAAATAAAATAAGAAGCTTGGTGTTAGTGAAGAAAGGGAGGCAGTGAACTCTCCATGCAAAGGCGTGGTGGCTTTCTGGGATGGGGACTTTGGAACTCCATTCTCTCATCTGTCGCTTTGTCCCTAAGCAGGTTTGCTCGTTGGGGAGCTGAAGTGGCCCATGGGCTTTGCAGTTACGGGTAGCGAGGGATCATCGAAGGACATTTCTTAATTTATTTGAGCGGATTAAATATACTCAAGAATCTATGGTGACCCCAAAAAAGAGCACATCAGAGTGTTTTTCTTCTCACCTTGGTTCCCAGGCACTCGGCCCCTTTCCTAGAAGCAGCCAGTTAGGATTTTGTAGACTTCTGCGTCCTATGTGTACGTGGAGTTGTCTGTGTGCTGGTTTCTTTTTTAAGTAAATTAGTCCATACCTGGCCTCTTTCTGCACGTTTTGTCATTTCACTTAACAGTGTTCCTTGGTATCTTCCCAAGTCACACTTAAGACACTGCCTCATGTTTTTAACAACCACCTGGTGTATCACGGATGGAAGTTACCAGTGTTTATTCTGTCAATACACAATTTGACTGCACCACTTTAGATGGACATCTGGTAGAATCCACTATGTTACTATACTAAAAAAGCTGAAATGAATATTCGTGGAAATAGCCATTCCCTGTGTTGTAAAAGTACTCCAAGAGTTAGAATTTGCCCTGAGCCCAAGAGGCTGTGTTTTAGGACTCTGAGGATGTTGCCAGGCACATGCTGTTCAAGCACTGTGCCAATATATGCTCCATTAACAATGTACCGAGGATGTATTTCTCCTCTACCCTCTCTCCTTGTACGGTGTAGTCAACCTTTTGATCTTTGCTCATCTAATTAGTGAAAATAACAGCATCTGGTAACTTGGATTTACTGTATTTCACTTGTTTTGAGAGAGCCTGAGTATCATATTGTGCATATGGAAGCCTTTTAACTTTCCTGTTTAGAGTCTTTGCTTGTTTTTCTCTTGGGTTAACTTTCTCAGGTATCCTTTGTAGTTTAAGGAAATTAAACGATAGCCTCTCCTTGGCCTCTCATTGGTTGAAACTGTGCTTTCCATTTGACTTTTGACTTTGTTTGTGGTCTTCTTTTATGCAGAAAAGGTTTTACAGTGATTTCTGTTGTCAAGTGTAATCTCTTTGTGTTTATATATGACATCAAATCCGAATGGCTTGCACACAGCCCTACTTCCTCAAAGTTTGGGGCATAGTATCACTCTTGAGTTACAAGAAAGCCCAGGTCAGCTCCTTCAGGCAGAAAGAACATACGAACAGTTACAGAGTCCACAGTGGAATCAGCTCTTTCTTGCAGTTTCCTTGGTGGCTTGGTCAGCGAGCCATTCTTCTGAGTGTTCCAGGAAGCCAGAATTCTGTATTTCTGTAGTCCTCTTCCTGATTTTTAGGAACTTTGCATTTTACAGTGGGCAGCATTGGCAGGCAGTTCTTAGGAAACAAGCACATGTACTAGGGAAGTCTGCAGGACTCATCTCTACATAGCAAAGGAGAATTCGTAGGAACCATATAATTTGATAGAGTGAAATTTCTGACATGGCTCAGTGGAGCAGGAGAGACTGAGCTTCAGAGGCAGAGAGAGGACTCTGGGGCTCTGAACCAGCCTTTCCATCCAGAAAGTGGGGACATCAATACAGCATGTTGTGTAAGATTGTTGTTACACAACTCTTCAAATCCTAAACACTCTTAAGTGTTTTTTAAACGATTAAACAATCAGAAAAGTTAGCATTTTTATTACTACCCTGTAGATAAAGTTCCGCCTTTTTTTTTTACAGCATGGGTACCTGCTGTGTCCTAGACACTGCGCTGGATTCTGGGTCATAAACAGATTAGATGTATCTGTTCCCAAGGATCATAGCCTTGGGCTGTCCAGAAGTATGGAGACCAAATATTAATAAGATTACTATTAGATCCACAAGGTGGAGAGCAGTGTGTATCGTAATGTGAACCACACAATAGACGGAACATATGGCAAACAATTTTTGCTGGCAAAGAGCCTCTGAATGAGTAGCAGTTGGATTTGGAAACCTGGGAGAAGCTCCCCCCACCCCACCAGCTCCAAACCCAAACAATGCCCTTCTTTCATGCAGGTAACCCGAGATGGCAGGCGGGGATCAGGCTCTCATACTAGCCCCCCCCCCACCACAGTCCCTGTGGTGGATAAGGAAATGGGCCTCCTGGCTGGGCCATCCTGGGAAACATTCTGCGGGCTCTGCAGAAGGGCTGCCCTCCTCAGGTGCAGTTTGCTGGACCTGCAGCTGGTTGGACACAGCAGGGCTTTTGTCACTGACAGAGCTGCAGTGACAGGGAAGACATTTACAAAAACACTGGGTGCCTCATGCTCATGCCAGCTGCTGTTGGGAGTGTGCTTTTTGGACCTCTTAGAACCCACTGTTGTCTGTCTTTTCAAGCAAAGCCAGGGCATGATGAATGATCAAATATAGTTCTTTGGAATCCACAGTCATGGTGGCCTCTAAACATATGTTTTCCCACCGACTATAGAAAAACTTCCGAGAATTCAAGGAAAACAGGTTGTTCTAGAAGATGCTTCAGAGTTATTTTAGGTCAAGAATCACTTTGGCTCTTTTTCAGTGGTTTTATTTTTGTTAAGAACCAGCAACCAGTGAGGGAAAAGTGCATGGGTTGCTGGAAGCCAGCTTCGATGTGACGCATGGTCTGAGTTGCCGCTCTGATAGAAGACATGCTTCCGTGGGAGGTCTCTGGTTGCCCCATGAAGAATCCTAGACGTGCTCAGAACTGTGACCCTAAAGACTGCAGCCCAGGAGGAAGATGTCTGGGCGATGACCCACAGCAGACTTCTGTTGGGGGCTGTTATGATTCACTGTGTGTGTCTGGCCTGGGTCTAGAGAGCATCTCTAATTAACAGTACCTGATATATTGGGTAGTAGAGTGTCCAGAGCATTTCTTTTTCTTTTCAAATTTGATATGCTGGGAAAAAAGCAATGAAAAATAAAAGGACCGTGGCTGGGTAGGTCTATAGGCTGCCCGGGTTCCCTTCTTCTGGTCGGGACTGGCGTCTGGTGTCCCTCCTGAGCCAGAACTGTCGGGCTTAGGAGTTTCCAGGACTTTTACTGTCTGGTGGTGGCCCTGGAGCAGGGCCCTGTGCCCTATGAGAATTCCCACCCGGTGCCAGCACCAAGGGGATTTCTGCTCCCCACCCAACCCATGGTAAAGGGATCCTTCCATCTACCTGCGTGCCCAGCTGCCTAAAGCCCCTGGGGAGTTGACAGAGCAAACGCGTGTGTGCCAGGGCCAATGTGGGGTCTGGTTCAGGGGCTGGTTAGTGACAGGCAGTGTGCCAGTTCTGCCGCCATCCCTGTGTTGGCATATCTGCCGGTGAGTAGGCTGTGACGGTGGTTTGCTCTGGCTGTGGGTGTCAGAGGCTATAGTTTCCACTGGTGTCCTCGTTTTTGTCTTCCCTGGTGACTTGGGTTGCCCTAGGGGCTCCTTTATTTATTTGTTTATTTGTTTGTTTGTTTGTTTATTTATTGGTACCGGGGATTAAACTTGGGTCCTTGCCCTTGCAAGGCAGGCCCCCAAACCGCTGAGCTAAATCCCCGGCCCTGGGGCTCCTTTAAAAATAGGAGGTGGACCCAAGTCCTTGCTGTCCTGGATGGAAGTGCTCAGCAATCCAGGACGTGCACTCTGTGGTTAGGGAGTCTCTCTCCTTCCGGTGTCACAGCCTGCTCACTCCCTTCCTTGTTTATATGCTTGGCTCACTTTTCCATAGCCTTGATCAGCTTTTGTGGTTCTTTTTAATAGTGTCAAGAAATTAGCTTCCTATTAGTAGCTGATATGTTTGCCATGCGTCTTTTGACTTTATGGTATTTTGTGTGTGTGCAGGAAGCTTTAAAACTATCAATAAATTTGACTACAGAATTCTTCACAAGTGTTTTCAGATTTTTGTTTTTTTCATCCTTGGGTCAGACAGAAAGGGGAGAGGGAGTCAAACTGGGAATTTCTCTTCCCTCAGAACAGACAAACTCAGGTGGTTTCTGATAAAAACCCACTAGGTTATGTTCTGGTAAAAGAGTTTCCCTTGAAGACAGATCTTGTTTAAAAAAAAATAAAGCAGAATAACTTGTTTCTCTTTTTAAAATGGCCCTGGTTCCCTTTCTGTCCTGGAAGCAGGAAGGAATTATTTTTTGATCTTCACAGTGAGAATCTGGTTGACTTCAGACATGTAAAACTCACAAAAATATCAGCCCCCTTTGCTCTTTAATTTATTGATACTTTGGGTTTCTCATATAAGGGAAACCATGGGCTACTTAATCATGTGTCTGATTTATCTCACTTTACATGATGGTCGCCAGGGGCATCCAGTTTCCCGCAATGCCTCAGATGGACCCTTCCTCAGGCAGAGAAGTGCTCTCTTGTGCATAATTACTCTTTGCATCTTCTACCCAGTGCCAGGACCAGGAGAGCTTCTTGCCTCACCATGGAAAGTATAACTGTGTCTTCCCATCTCTTCTTCCTTTTCTTTTCTTCTTTTCTGTTTTTGCAGTACCAGGGATCAAACTCAGGCCCTTGTGCTAGCCAGGAGGCGTGGTACCACTGAGCTACATCGCACGGAGATGGGCCCCATCTCTTCTTTCTTGACAGAAGTGATGTGCTTTGTGAGCTAACTTCTCCAACAGGCTTAACGAGAGTTGTTGATTTTCACTCCTTCAGCTTCTTTCTCTGGTGAGTGCAAGACTCACTACTTTCAAACTCTTTACATTCAGAACCAGAAAGCAGAGTCCACCATCTGTTTTTGTATTGCCTGTGACTCAGGGTTTTTTTTTTTTTTGGCGTTATGAAATTTAAATAAAAATAATTTTGACATGTAAAAATTATATGAAGTTCAGATTTGAATATCAACAAATACACTTCTGTTGGCATATAGCTGCTCTCGTTCATTTATGTGGTCTACGCAGAAGGAACTGAGTGTCAGTACAACCAGCAAAGCGCCAAGAAGTTACAGTCCAACCCTTTACAGAGAAAGCTTGCTGGCCCTGGAGAGAGGACCTGGTGGGGTTTGAATCCTAGACTCTGTGTTGAAAATCAAGGTTGCCAAAGCCAGGTGTTGTGGCACACGCCTCTAATCCCAGCACTCGGGAGGCAGAGGTAGGGGGATCCCTATGAGTTCGAGACCAGCCTGGGCTACACAGTGAGTTCCAGGTCAGTCTCAACTACATAGTGAGACCCTGTCTCAAAAAACGAAAAAAAAAAAAAAAAAAAAAAAAGAAAGAAAATCAAGGTTGCCGAGCACCTGGGAAGTGCTGGAGCATCTTCGCTTTTGACATGGGTGAAGATGTCACTCATGTCAGGGAGCTTTCAGCCTCATGAGGGCCTCTGCAGGGTCCACGAAACGAGTGTTTGCGTTGGTTCACAGTGGAGGTTTTGGGGGTGGTCTTGGGTGAGAGCCGCTGGAGATCAGCCTGGCTGTGGAAGGGGAGTAGCTGATGAAGGCGGGCCAAGGGCAGGGATGGTGGCGTGACTCCTCTCCAGTTCCAGCAGCTCCACCGTGGGGACCACATTTCCCAGCATGCAGCAAGACACACTCCAGCCTGGCAAGGGAGGGGCCCATGGTCAGCAGGGGAGTCACAGCGTACCCTCAGCCTCACCCTGGGAAGGCAGAACCATGAGGGACTTCCTGAGCATTAGTAAATTGGTAGAAATGCTGTTCCCAGGCTGGTCATTTACTTACGGGGCTGGTGCTGTTTCCCCCTCTCGCTGAACCCACTGGAGCCTGCTTTGGGTTTCATGGACAAGAAGCAACCAAGCTGCAAACCGTTTACTCACATCTGCCTCATGAACAGTCCCATTTATTCTGAACACCACAGAAAACAGGACTTCAGAAGCCTCCACTGGTGACCTGTGAGTGAACTCTTTCGGTCCTTAGCGTCGTGTGCAGGAAGATGCAGGAAGCACTTCCTTATCTAGAGTGGCTGAGGGAGAGGAGGGTCTGAGCTGGAGTTTGGATTTTCTCATTCACTAATGACTCCCCGAGGCCTGGCTTCCTGGGAAAGTGGAGTGACCACGCTCGGGCCCTCTTTGGAGGCCACGGCATTGTGCTCCGTTCCCACCAGAGTGGTGGCCTGGAGTCTTCCCGGCCAGGCCCTGCATACTGTGCCGTGGTTTGGCTGGGAACAGAGGCCTCCCGCTTTGCTGCCTGCCGTGCTCTTCCTCGGGTGACTGCCTGCGAGCGGCCTAGCAGGTTACACTGCACGTGAACTCGGCCGGGGTGGTGATGGAACAGAGGACTGGGCTGGCCCCTGAGGCACAGACGGAGGGCTTGCTCTTGGCTGCCTCGAAGCTCTCCTAGAGCTCAGTCCTGATGGGGCCCAGCTCTGTGCACGGCTCACCTTGGGTCGAGCTGTCATCCCCAGAGGTGGGGACCTCACGCTGCGCCTCCGTCCTTGTGGGCCGGACTGACCAGGGCCACTCCATCAAGCAGGGACCTTACTGTGGTGACAGACTCCAATAAGAACAGTGTTGATTCGTGGTCTTGGCGACACTGGGGAAGGGCAAAGTCCAAGAATGCCCAGAAGCAGGTTTTGAACATCGACTGTTTGCATCTTTCCTCCTTTCCGCTTCCGTCTCTGGTTTCCTCTGTTCGTGATCCCCTCGATTGGCTTCTCTGCTTAGTGGAAAACTTGACCCCCAGTGGCTTCCCGTGGTTGCATCCTCTGCTTCCTAATCTGAAAGGTTTAGGATTTGTCCCTTGGGGTCCCCCTGCTCCCTACGAGGGCGAGAGATCTGATCACCTCTGCTTCCATCGAGTGCCTGTGTCACCTGGCCGTGGTGGTCAGGAAGGAAGGACTGTGGTGAGATGGGTTCTGAGGACCCCAGAGAGGAGATGGGGGCATCAGCTCGGCCCGTGGAGTAGCTTCTTGACTCACATCATGGAAAAACAGCTTCGGGACAAGTAGCGCTAGACAGGAAGGGGACGGAAGAGGGCCCCGACCGGGGTTTGAGTTCGAGCCCAGCCCTTCACAAGTGTGACCTGGTGGAGTTGCTACCACTTCAGACGCTTCTGTTTCTCGTGCCACTCTCAGGTCGTGCAGGTGAGGTGAGGTTATGTACAGAGGGATGTGCAGCAGAACCGGGACAGGTAAACGCTCAGTGACTTACCCGTTGCTATCTTTGAGATAACACATCAGCGAGGTGCCCGGTGTCACTGCACTGCTACTATGACTTTCACTCTTCGTAACCAGTGACAGAACACGCTGGATGTGGGAAGTTCATTTCACAGGAGTGAGCAAGGATCCCATTTTGACAGCGAGTCCACTGAGACACCCTTTTCCCACGGAACCCAAGTGTACTTTACACAAACATCCAGCTGCAGGTCCCGTGGCTGAGCTCTGGCCACCACTTCCAGAGCCAAGGCTTAGGACCCAGCACAGATGGCCACCAGCCGTGTCATCCAGGGACCCCCTCTCTTCCTCTTAAAGAATCTCAATCTTAGGCATATTTCTGGACGACTTCCTGTCTGTGCAGTTCCAACCCGTGTGGCAGTGAGATAATTTCCCGGCGGTTTTCCCTGTGGTGCAGCCTCTGATGGGTTCACCTACGGCTTCCCACAGGAAGAAAATTTCCCTGGCAGAGTGGAAGCAGAAGACTTTGGGCAATTTCTTTCATTTATGCCATCAAATTGCAAATTGTAGTTTCAAACGTCCCTGCTTTGTGGGAGAATCGTGCGCCCAAATTTAGGTTTCTGAGAAATTGGGCTGAATAAATTTGCTTGTGCAGGTTTAATCATTGGATTCGCCTCACACAACACATTCTTCCCTTTGTTTTAATATCTCTGTATGATTTACAAAAATTGATTATATACCTCAATTTGCAAAGCTATTACATAAAATAAGATACACATGTCACTGCACTGGTTAAAAATATTAAATGCATGACTCACGTCATTGCTGACTTCCTACTAATACAACTGCTTGCTTGCCAGGGGGACTCTCTGTGACCTTTGTCCTGCTGTCCCCGTGTACCCTCTTGATCTAGCAACCCTACCGGTTACTTCTCTCTGACACTATCTGTTGCTGTTCCTGCCTGGCTTACTCTCCAAAGCCACAGGCACACAATGCAGTCATCCACAGGGACGGCGCACCCAGCACGGTCAGACTGAAGGACAGTCCCTGCCTTCAAGGGACTTCCGTTGAATGGAGTGGCAGGGTTATGCCGGTTGGATGATCTGCAGTGACAGGGTGGTGCTGTGGAGAACAGAGGAGGTCCAGAGGTGATTCAGGGTGGATGTCTCCCCAGAAGGAGAGATGGGCTTGGTGGTGCGGTGCATGCATGTGGTGCGAGAACAGTGTAAAGGAAGAACGTTTTAAGGTTGCTTCATTTTATTCTGATTCTGTGCCTTGCAGGACGTTGCTTGGAGCAGCTGGCATGGGTGAGCCTTCTCCGGGGCTCTCCCACTTCCCCTTTGGTGTAGACAAGATGGCTTTGAGAAGGGCGCTGTGAGGCTCCTCTAGTCCGACAGGGGCTTTCAGTTCCGGCTCTGCCACTTGCTGCCTCAGAAAGGCCCCGGCTTTGGAAAGGAGCACACGGTGTTTGATTTCTTTTCTGAAGCAACTCACTTTAGTGAAAAGGAAACGAGCATTTGTGTGCTAAGACACAGGATGTGATTTTAAAATATTCTATATAATGTACAGAGTCCACCAAAGCATCGATACACACTTCAGGAAAAGAAAAAACTGTTATTTATTTATTTATTTTTGATATCTGAGATCAAACTCAGGATCTTGTGCTTTCGAGGCAGGCGACAGCACCACTGAGCTAAATCCCCAGCCTGATACAAGTTACCTGTGGCCCCCATGATTACAAGAGGTGCTCAAAGCGGGGTCTGTGAGCTTCCAGACATTCATTAGTACGGTGGACTGCCTTGAGAAGGCTGCACGTGCATTTTCATTTTCTTCAAGGGATGGCAGGGGAGTGGGTCTTCTGTGATATACAGCATCCTCTAGCGTCCCCATAGGAGGTGACTCCATCTGTTGAAAAACTATCATACTATTTTTCTGTAGTGTCTATGTGTTTTGGCAGACTCTGTGTATGGGCTAATATACAAATTCCACGTATACATCCATTTTACACATCCACACATCCGTGTACACATAATGTGCTAGCGCATTATGTTTCTGTAAGCTCGGACCTAGCCAGGTGTGCAACTTGCAGTCACATTGGCTTTCCTGTTACCTTTGGTCTAATGAACCAAGTAAATCCACCCTTCTGTTAGTTAGCCTTGGCTTCTGATAATTATCTCTGGCAACTAGAGGTTCATGTTTTCTCACTGTGTGTTATTTTTAATGAGGTAACTTGGTGTTTTGGGAAGCTTTGCATGCAGGAAGGAGAACGAGACGGTCACTTCCCACCAGGGCCCTGTGACGGTGCTGAGGCTGTCCGTGCTCTGAATGACACGCAGAGCTGGGTGCTGAGCGGCACCATCTTGGGTCAGCGCTGGGAGCCAGGACTAGTGAGCAAACCAGAGCGACAGTGTCTGATCGCCAGACCCTCACTGAGGGCAGACGCTGTACTCAGTCTGGAGTGGAAGCGTAGAGGTTACGAGGGTGGCCTGACCCGGAGGAACCAGTAACTGATGGAGCTGCTGCCTTGGATTTTTTTTAATGTAATAATTCATTGGGAGGAAGCTTTAATCACGAGCTAAATACAAAAGAATAAAGAAAAGTCGGGGGCAGCTGTAAGACCAGACATCTTCTCTGCATGCCAGTAGCAGTATTGTCACCCAGGCAGGCGCAGGCACGATCCAGGGACAGAGTTGTTGCAGAGAAGAGGAATCTTTAAAGATGTAAGCTGTAAGGTATCTTAACGTGCAGCAGTAGAAGTGGGGAGAGGGAAGCAGAAGGAGGAACTTGAGAGGTTGGAGATGCTCTCCTGTCTGAAGCGCTCTCCTTACCCAGTGGTCTTGTTGGAACCCCTCATCTGTGATGGATACCCTTGCATAGTTTTCAAGGTGTTAGCTGAATGCGGATGGCACATTTATCACGTATCAGAGTTCATGGAAATTCGGTTTGTGTCTTTCCATTCACTCCCCTGAAATAACTTAGTGTCCTTTTGCGTGTACAGAAAGTCTCCCTTCATTATCTCCCTTGTCAGAATGCCTCCATCCCGCAGCTCGGCCCTCACCACCTTGTTCTCCAAAGCTGACAGTGAGCCTGTCACTAGATGCAGTCCTTTAGCCCTTGATAATAGGGTTCCTCTTTCTAGGAAGCTCGTGAGAGAACTGTGCTGTAATATTTAAGCAGCGTGCTCATTCTGAGTTTTTAGCATCTGCATTGTAATATATTGCATTTGAGGGTTGGCTACAGGAAGAGGCTTTTAAAAAATTTGCCAGGAGACTTTCACCACAGATAACTCAGGATTTCCTTTGCTGACATAAACCTGGTGCTGCTTTGAGACTGGAAATCCACCTTTCATTTTCCGCCTGCTGTGGCTCAACAGATGGAAACGTCCCTTCCTCCTCCTCTTCTTATTTCTCAGCATCCTTCTCTGAACAAACGCACATTTGTTTAAACAGCAGGCCAGATACACCCAGTATATTCAGTTATCTTATGACCAATGTCTTTTTCCATAGCATCTTTCGTCCAAAAGTCAGGGAGCATTTTACCAGCTGTATTGGCAACACTACGAGAAGTCGGAGCACAGGGCCCTGCGTCTAGGGAGACAGCGATTGAAGAGACAGTGAACTTGAAAAGACGGATTCAACTTTGGTGAATGAATGATAAACATTTTGAGGGTTTGTGGAAGGCAGGAGCCACCTAGGAAAACGGCTCAACAAATAAATCACTAAGGAAGGAATTTCAGGCAGGCCAGTTGGTGTCCGAGCAGCGAGGAGCCCAGCAAGTTATTTCACATCGTGGACATTTAAGAAATCTCGGTCGAGTGATTAACCGTGTACACCCATTGGTGTGAAATACTTGAGGCATTCCCGCCCGTGCCCAGCACTGGGCTTGGTCCGAGAGACACAGAGGTTCGGGACACTACTGTGGATGCAACACACCGTCGACAGACCCCGGCGCTGGACTTGGAGAAGTGTGAGCCCCATGAAGATACAATCCATAGAGCAGCGGGACAAGCTAGTGAGTTTATAATGCCCTGGTCAGAATTTTACAGTAAATGTCCTCCTAGCCCATGCTGGAAAATAAGTGTATGTGTCGCACTCTTGCAGGTCCACGTGCATGTGGCCGTGCACTCGCCCACACCTCCCTTACATTTGGGGTTCTTCTGAACAGCTCGGCTGTGGGAGCGTTCGCGCACTCAACTCCGCTGTAACCCTGGCTGAGGCTGGCTCGCCATGGAGCTAGGACACTGGTCTCCCGCTAACTACAGTGTCCCTCTGGTGCAGGGTAGATGCTGCTCTCTTTTGCCGGAGTCTCCTTCCCCCTCTCAGCACTGGAGTTTGGAGATAGTGTGAAGAGCACAGTGGGGAGTAAAGAAGGGAGGGGCCCCTGCTGTGTTTAGAGGTGTCCAAGGAAGTGGCTCTGGAGTGTTGTTAACAGTTGAAACATTAATTAAGTGGGAAGCGGTGGACAGACACGGAGAGGCAAAGGACTGGGAAAAGAAAGGCAAGCACAGGCAGGAGCTGTTAGAGGAGTTGTGAGCTCTCGCTTCGAGTAATGTTGGGGAAGGGACTGGGGAGATGGGAAAGGCCAAGCTGAGGAATTTGAACACGTTTAAAGCCTCTTTCTCTCTGCAGCATCCTCTACCCAAAGACATCAGCACAATGAATTAAAAAGTAAAGGTATAAAAAGATGGAGCTATGCAGTTACTAAGGATTTGAGCTCATCCATGATTTTTCTATCTCAAGTCCTGCAAATTTACCTTCCAGGTGTTCCTGGATTTCCACTTCTTGCCTTCATGTTGCATCTGTCTGTCTGTCTGTCTATCTGTCTCTCAATGTCCATTCCTTCAGGCTCTTTAGAGTCCCTGGTTGTGGTGTTTCTTCTCAACACGAGGCTTCTCATGTGCTGGCTTCCTGCCTCAGCCTTAGTCTCTGAATGGCAAGTTCTTGCTCACTGTGCGTTTTGCCTGGCTTGAGCGGTGCCTTCCTGGGAGATTGTACCACACACTTTGGTGGGTCGTGGGAGTTGTGACTTTGAGTGCTGCGCTGGCCCGGGCCCCATCCTCTTGGGATCCGCCTCTTCTCTCTGCTTTGTCACTAGTTGAGCAGCTTCCCTCTACCACTGCCTTCTGCCGTGATGTTTGTGCCTTGGACCCAGCAAACCATGGATTGAAACCTCTGAAGCTGGGCCAGCTAAACCACTTCCTCCTCTGAGTTCCTGCTGTGGACCCAGCAGACCATGGATCAAACCCCCGAAACCATGCACCAAACAAACCCTTCCCTCTATTAAGCTGCATATGCATACATCTCTTATATTTTACAGGCAGTGGAAAAGCCAACTAGTACATGTACCTTGGGGTCCTAATTTAGACATGGTTGGGTGCATTCAGGGTGGCATGGCTGTAGATTGGGTCTCAGTGTAATTGTCACTGACTCAGGATTCTTTACCCTGACTCGGCCCCACTACACATTTCTTCTTAGGTATAGTTAGGTGTCCCTGTACGTGTCCTCAGACATTTGTGTGTTTCTCCACAGCACACGATGGTTACTAGCGAGTGTAACTGTCCACTCCATGGCTTTCTTCGTCATCTGACGTTAAGCTTGTCTGACTTGCTGACTGTACCACCCAGCCCTGGTCCAGGAGCTCATTCGCGGTCTCCTTGTCACTGGGCAGTGTTCCCGAAGAAATAATTTACTTATAAAGTGCAGTGCTTCACATTCTAGTAAGGCAATGAATCCTGCCATATTATTACTGAGGAGTAATAGAGTAGCTGGCAGTCTCTCCAAAGAGACCTTATTTATTTATTCATTTATTCAAAGCATATACATTGGGTGCTCATGTTGGGCCTGGGATTGTTTTAGGAGCTTCTTGCCTTTATAGAGTATACGTTGAATAAATGATGGAGGCTCGAAAGATGAATAGGTAAGCGCAAGGTCCCGAGTTTGATCCCTGGTGCAAAAAGAAAGATGAGTAGGAAGGAAGCAAAAGAAGGACAGAAGGGAGGAAGGAAGGAAGCAAAGAAGGGAGGAGTATGGGCCTTCGCGATGCAGTAATTTGTCTTTGGTGGGAAGGGTTGGGCTTGCGAGCTCACCCTAGTTTTCTTAATACTTTCTAATAATCACACTGTAATATGATTGAATAATTGCAAGTAGAAATTTTGTTCATATCCTGTGATTTCTAGAAGTTTATAAAGTACAAACTTTAAAATTTGGGAAGAGCCATGTGGTGGCTTTGATTAAAGATTTGAGCCACATCTAAGTCTGTTTCTGTCTCCTCTTTTGCAAACCTTTGTCAACACCGTTCACAAGACTGTCTTAATAACTAAAAACTCAGCAGACAACCACAAAAGAGGGCCTCTTCTGAGCAAACAGGCAACCACAAGACACGACCAGCGGAGCAGAAACAGAGTGCACTCTGCAGTACACAGCAGGCTGTGACGGTTTATGCAGAGTGTATCGATCCAAGGCCTAGACAGGAAAAATCAATGCGTTTAAGTAACTGTCTTAAAAATGAGGGGACTTCTCAGTAAGCGGTTTGATGAACTGCTGGGACACAACGAAAGGAGTAATTTGAGATTTTCTTGATTACAACTGGGTTCTTCAAACATACACAGAAGAAAATGTTTTCCTTTCTCTTTACTACCTCCTGCGAACATTATTTCTGGGAGAAATAGGTTGTTGGAAAAATTGAAATATGTGATAGCCCTGACCACCTCACAAGTTCTTTGAGGAATATTCTCTAAATTGCTGTGGGCCTTTCTCTCGATTCATTGTTGGAAAGACTGGGAAAGCTAAAAGATTAATGTTCTAACCACGGACTGAAATTAATAACGTTTGTAATTTACATGTATGTCATTTGTAGCCTTTATCATGTCCATATCTGGAACCGGACATGATACTGTCTGTTACATAAACAGTGATTGACAATGTAGAAGTCCTGTTAAAGTTGGGAATTGTGTTCCTCTTAGGAGAAGAGGAAAGATGCTGTGTTCTGTGCCTGCACCGGCTCACCACGAGTGTGATCTTTATGTCCTGCAAATGTGGACTAATAAAAGCAAAATTTTAAAAAATTTTCCCAAAATACAGAACTTAAAACAAAAGAAAGAAATTTGGGCTCAAATGACTCAGTGCTCCAGTGGCACTTTGGGTGCAGAATGGTGCATGCAGACCACACCACTACACCGATGCCTGGCTGGGGACTTTGGTGCTCCAGTCCCTCAGCTCCCAGCCCCGGCACCCCCCCCCACTTGTGAGACCAGACGCGCCCCACACGGTGCATCAGCGCTGCGTGGTAGGAGCTGCTCTAGTCATTAACCACAACAACCCTGGGCGCTGGGAGCTCTCTGCTCTGAGGTGCACAGTCAGCTCAAGAGCTCACGAGTTCCCCTCTTTGGGCAGCGCCCAGGAAGTGGCCCCTCAGCCTGCTTGTCCCAGCTGCCAGCCGCTTCCCCCACCGCCTTCCCTCTCGGCCGTGCAGTCCCTGCCTGTGCCAGAATCTGCAGAGAACAGAACCTTTGTATTGAATTTCCAGACCACAAATCCAGACGCCGGAAGGATGACGACGTTTTGTAGTCCATCATCTGTTTATGTGGATAGATATATTTTTAGAGCGGTTAAAAAGAAAGACGAAACCCCACCCCCAAACACACAACTTCCTGATCTGATGCAGGGGATGTGGGGGTGTCCGCCATCAGGGGAGACAGGATTCAGCAGTTGCCACAACAGACCTTGTTTGAGCGCTCAGACTGATTCATCTTGGAGGATGCGTGGGAGAGGGGAGCAGAGGTGTGGGCTGTTTGGAGAAGGCTGTGGTTGGCCTTCAGCAGGCCCTGAGCACTTGAAGCTCTGGCAAGCAAGTTTGTCCCAGAGCTCGTTGAATACAGCATGGGAGTCTGCTATAGGATGAAGAAGAGGAAAACTGATAACTGCTCTCCCCGCAGAGACAACTATGTTTAAAAATGAGTATACCAACATGGATGTTTTGTTTGCATGTACTACATGTGTACGTGTGTTTACCTGTATGCTTTTAAAACAAAAATAGGGTTTTGTTAGAGATCCTGCATTTTCTTTCTTTTTTTCTTCAGTCTTATTTATTATTAGTTTTTTTACTTGAAAATATACCATGGACATTTTTCTCTGGAAAAAATATTTGGTGGTTCAGAATATTCCTTGAAAAGATCTACAACAGCTGTTGGCTGTATTTACAGTGTTTTCCTCTTATCTCTTCCAAATATCTGTGATAGTATCTTTGTAACTAAAGCTGTTCAATGTTTCCCCATTTCCTTACGACAGATTATAGAAGTGGCTTTAATGAACTAAAAGCTCCACACATATTCAAGACAACTCCACTGTACCCCAGAAAAGTGGATTCAGTTTAGTCTGAATTGAGGACTTGTCATTCTGTAATCTTGACTAATATTGGTTGTTTATGACACCGAGTAATAAAAAGACATTATTTTAAAAGGTGGCCATATAGTCATCTTGACATCATGATAAATGGCACAATTAATCTTAAGCAAAGATGTCTTTTACTTAGAAACATACCTGCTTCGCCTTTTGTAGTTGTGAAAGGCTAATGTGTGATTTGACAAACTCTTTTTCTGTAAAGAGCCAGATAATAACTACCTGAGGCTTCATGGGTTCTAAGATCTTGGTTGCAGCGACTCAGCTCTGCAGTAGGAAGAAAGAGATGTAGACACTGGTTGTGTCGGTGTTACAGTAAAACTTGATTTATCAATACAGGGATTGGGTTTACCTAGCTGTGGTTTGCTGATTCTTGAGCTGGACTTCGTACAGATTTGTAGAGAGAAGATTGAGAAAGAAATGCAGCAGTATTGCTGTGCACAGTGGAGTCAGTCCTGGAGTCAGCACTGAGAGGAGGTGAAGATTTGGGGAAAATGGGAGAGGGTTTGGGGATGAGAGAGATGCCCAGGGTCAAGACAGCTGGCAAAGTCTAGAAAGAAGTAGGCAGAGAGAACTTCCCCATGGTATGGGTGCCTAAGGAATAGCGTCATATCTGAAATTAATTTTAACTTGTTTCCTGCTGTGCTCCAAACAGGAATTCTCCTCCATCTTTTTTTTTTTAAGCTTTCAGAATTTGCTAGATACATTGACTGTTGTGATGTACTTTTTTTTTTTTTTTTTTTTTTTTTTTTTTTTTTTTGGTACCGGGGATCAAACTCGGGTCCTTGTGCTTTCAAGGCAGGCAGTGGAACCACTGAGTTAAATCCCCCAGCCCTTGTTGTAATGTACTTTGTAGGAATTTTGTGGGTAGGAAGGTCCAGTTCCTTGTGTGGGGTAGATAAAATGTTGGACACATTCTCAGGAGTGGCTGTGGTGAACTGAATGTCCGAGACTTAAGCTAGGGGAGGGAACTGATCAAAATTAGCATGACAGCAGAAATTGTTTCTGTCCTAAAATCTTTCAAAGTCCTAAGGGCATGCTGGCTCTCTGCAATCTGGAGCTGCATCAGAGAAGATTCTGGCAGGAAATAGATGCAATGCTAGAACAAAACCTGGGTCAAGTTAAGGGAGTCAACCAAGATGGCGGGATGGCAATGGACCCAGGGACAGTGGAGCGCCATCAGGACTCAGGATGGGAAACCATTTTAAGGGTGGGGAGCTGTGTCAGGAGAGGTGGTAAAAGCTGGGAAGGATGGCCCGGCACTGGCACTTCTAATTCTTGGCAACCAGCACCAGTGAGGACAGCTTGGTGGGCAATACCATCATTCACTCTGGTCTCTTCACACCTTTGTCCTCTTCCTGTGGCCCCCGATGGATGGAACAATTGGGATTTAGAGGACAAGTGAGACTGAGTAATGGAGCCCCAAAAGATCAGTCTCCCAGGACACCGAGAAGGGCAATGTGGAGTTGAGAACCCGGAGCCAACTGGAGAACAGCTGGATGTATTATTTGGATAGTAAAAGATAGGATATCATCAAAAAGCTGACGAGCTTGGGATACTCCTGTCTTAAAAACCTGCCTAATTATTTAATGAAAAATAATAACATGTTACTTAAATTCTATGCTATTTTTAAACACAGAGACAGTAATAGGTGTTTTGGACACAAAGAGGAGGCACAGTAGATACAAATGTGATTTGCACTTGCTGCCTGGTTTTGTTTTGGTTTTAGGGGGTCTGACACATTCCCTAGATGAATAGACATGTGACATCTGTACAAGTTTCCTTTTTCTGGGAACAACTAGTGGCACAAAAAGGTAATAAAACATTAAAGTGGAAGGAAAAATGGTATACTCTGCGATTCTCTGTATTTATGGAAATACACTATACATACTGGGAGAAACGGAGATGATTTATGCCAGGTCAAACTTGCTAAGAGTTGCTGAAGTTTCTGTTTGTATCCTGTGGGAGTGAGTGCACATGATCTACCTTCAACCTCCAGGCTTGGCAGAAGGGGGCAAAGACAAATGACAGCCACAGTCGTCTTCTGTATCAAGAAGCTTTGTGTGTTTCTATCCTAAGGAATTGCATTCATTAGTAACGTTGAAATGGACCTACTCACTGGCTTTTCCTGGGAAGCGAGAGGCACTAATTAATTTTCTGTATAAGAAATGCAGCTCTGTCTTCTTCAAGTCTTGCTTTCAGCCACTTTTCTTCTCAATAATAGCTGACAAAAGGGTGGACGTAGACAGGAATTCCCCACCCCTTTCGCTTCTTTAACAAGGGATTATTCCCTGGATAAAAATTCTAAAAACATTTTAAGGACGTGGCTCTGTTTTAAGGAGGCCCTGGGGTGTAACCGTAGTATGCTGTGAGTTGAGTCTGAGGCACACGGGTTCAGGAACAGACTGAGGCTCTTAGTGCCATCTGCCAACGTGGTTATGACGACGCTCAGGCCCATACCTCTCGCCGCGCCTCAGTCCTCAGGCTGCCTGCTGCTTGCTTCACATTTCGGCCCTAGGTTGAGGGGTCTCACCTTCTCAGGATTTAGGGAATTGCTACTTCTACCCTTGCCACAAATCAGACTCCATTGCATTTTCACCTTCCTTCAGTGACACAGCCCTTGAGACACAGGCCTTCGTGCGAGCCTAGTCAGTCCACTTCCCCTAAATACAAGCTGATTGGTGCTGCGTACCACGCAGGTCAGGTAGGAAGCACTGTGCTCTCTGGGTGCCAGGCCTCCGGTCAGGAAGCCAAGGAGAGCACGTTGATTGTGTTTGGGGATGGCCTCTGTCGTATTCAGTTTCCAGGCTCCACACGGTAATGGAACACAGCTAGTGAGCCTGTAAAATCCGTGTCCTCTGACAGTTGAGCTTCGTTTGGATTGTCCTCACATACCTCGCCCTCCTAACCAGAGAATCAGAGGTTTCCTTGTGGAGCAGTTGAGCAGAAAGACTCATAAAGAATCTCTGCTTCCAGGGCACCATCACGGGCTTCCAACCCGAGAATGTCCACTAAAGATGCCAACTCTGTACTTTATCGGTCCTAAGAGAAAAGCAAATCTATAAATTTGTTCTAAGGTTATATTCATGGAATGGCCAAAGAAGCCCAGCGGATGAGCAGGAGCATTTAGATTTCATCTGTCTCCCAAGTAGACTGATTGTTCCCTGAGGGGAGAATGGCTCTATTGCCCAAATATTTACCTGCTCACAGGATTTTCTTCTGACACCTCCTTTAGGAGTTGTATTGTTCTCAGGATTTGGGTACATGTAACTGGGAAGGTGTATACACAGAAACATGTAAAACACTGAGAAATTTGCTGGCAATATTTTTGGCCCTTCAGGATTTTCTTTTTTAACCTTATTTAGTTAGATCCAAGGGCCAGATGAGCCTTTGTCCTTGTTTGGTGAAAGATTTCTGTAACGTGGTTGAACACTTGTCATGGTTTCCCCTACCCTGATAAGTAACTACTGATTCTAAAACAAAACCCAAAACACTGTAGTCCATTCAAAACTAGTTACTGCTTTTTCTGTGGTTAAAATATAGACTAGGTATGAAATAAATGTCGGGGACAGGAAGAATAAAGATTCTTTGCTATGCTGGACTTTTGCCTGCCTTGATGATGTGTTTGGGACCCAGCTTTGCCGCCTCCTTGCCTGTTGTAGTCACAGAGATGGACTCAGCGCCCTTTCTCTGCCATCCGGTCCTTGCCCCAGCTCGGTGACTTCCGCAGGGCCCCAGAGAGACGCCTGTGGTCACTGCCCCTCTTTCCGGTGCTTTGGAGCGAGTGCTTATATTCACACGTGGAAATTTGTCTCCATTCTCTCTTCCCAGTCATTTTTTAAAAATATGAGATGAGACTTGGTTCAGGGCTCATCCTCAGGGATCACTGTGGGTTTAACTACCTAAAATGTATCTGTCAATCTGATAATATGTGGAAAGACAGGAAATTTCTTCCCCTAAGACAAATCCATTATTCCAGCCTCTAAGTGTATCGCTGAAGCTCCAGAAGAGAGCAACTCGATGAGATGCCAGCTGTGTGGCCTGCGACGAGGAGGCTCAGTCCAGGGTCACATAGCTCAACTGGGGACACTGCAGGGCTGTCCTGTCCAGCGGGCCCTCTGCATCTCAGGAAAATAAGTTGCCTCTGTGGTGCATTCATGTGGTAGGTGACATCCTTCCTAGGAAAGGAAGATGGTGACCACTTTCCTGTTGACTTCCTTTTAGGGCCTGTGACTGATTTCCCCTGGGCACAAGTTGGTTGCTGAGGAATATGGCGCCGTGCGTAACTGTGGCTTCCACGCAAGCCAGTGCCAGCACCAGCGCCTCCATTAATTTGTGCTTCGAATGAGTCACATGGCATTTATGATGCTCCATTTCTTCACCAATAAAAGAGGAATAATCACAACACTTTCCCCATCTGGGTAGAAGACAAAAAACTAAAGAAGAATTAGAAAGCACTCTACACACCCAAGTGCTTTGTAAATATTTAATACTTAGTAGCTGAGGTAAATGTCAGGAGAGTGCAGAGCCCAGAATTAGTCTGTTTGTTATGACAGCTCTCTAGGTGTGCTTAGCTCCCCGATCCAAACACCAGGGACCCTGAACTCTGCTGCCTTGTTCTCCTTTTCTCGTTTTTCTTCTTCTAGTATGCCTTGATTCTTCCCATTTACCATCAAAGAACAGTCTATTCTACTCCTCCATGCAGGTGATTTTGGTGCCTTAGGGTTTCCAGTGCATGTTCCTAAATTCTGGTACAGGAAAGCTTAGGCTTCTTGGGAAACTCCCTTTTAAGGAAATGAAGACCCCTTTGTGTTCGAGCTGGACCAAAAGCCTTTGTCTCCGAGCAGCCGTATGGTGGGAAGTCCTGGGCTGGCTTATTTCACAGGTAGGATCACATCATTTGCTCTCAGCTTAAAGCCCTACCAGGTGCACGCGGGTAACTAGAATCTGAATCTACTGCTGTAAGCAAGGTTTGATCGGAGGGGTGCGGGGAAGTGGGTAGAGAAAGTAGACAAAAAGGTGATTTAAAAAAATACTTTAAATGATGCACGGTGTGCTTTCCTGATGAGCTCTGTCTTTTCTTGGGAGAGCGCTAGAGGGTTTCAGTAAACACTTATCTGCATGGGTGTCTGAGGGCAGATTTTCCCCTGCAAGGAGAGCCGTGGCCGGTGTTGTTCATGCTCTGCTATCCGACACCCACTTGGGCAGACAGAAGAGCAGCTCTCAGGAGCAGCGGCTGGCTTGGCAGGTTTAATTTGTTCCCGTGTTGTGGAAGTGGTGAGTGAGGCCTTTCAGTGACTTTGTACTGGAACAAAACAGAGAGTAGATTCCAGAATCCATGAGGCCGCCATGAGTTTGGTGAAGATAGATGCACGGATGACAGGCACACACAGATGACACCCTGACATTTCGCTTTAAAAATCAGACACTATGGCAATGTGTGCAGGTAATGACGCTAGCTGACATCTGTGCGGAACTTTGCAACCTGCATTGGAATGTTGTACTCCATTCTCTTATCTTTAAAGTTCTGCTTTGGAGGCTCTAGGTTGAGGATGTCCTGTGACAGACAGCCTTGCAGGATAGAGGTAGGGTGAATCCTCGGAAGGCATGGGGAAGGCCATATCTGTTACATTAAGAAGGAAGGAAAGAAAGGCCGATGAAAGAGATGGAAGAGGTGAGTTACTCAGCCTCGCGGACTTCCTTTCCATATCTAAAAACAATTGCTTGCTTTCCTTATCTAAGTAAGGAAGGTGTAAGAATCTTTACTCTGTGTGTCTCCTAATGTTGCAGTCACCTGCCATGGACGGAGTCTACGTGAAACCATTACTTTATCCGAAAAGTACTTTAGAAGTTCTAGCGGGTGTTACGGCTTATACTCTTATGGTCCATGAGAATGTGGTATTTTAGTCCATTCGGGCTGCTATAACAAAATTCCACAAACTGAGTGGGTTCATAAACAACAGGAATTTAATTCTTAAGCTCTAGAGGCTGGGAAGCCCAAAGTCAAGGTATAAGGCTGTTTTCTGGTTCATAGACGGTGCCGTTTGGCTGAGTCTTCAGAGGGGAAGGGACGGGGTCTTTCAGGCTTCTGTGTAAGAGCACTAACTGCACTCATGAGGGCCCTGCCTCCGTGAGCTAATGGCCTCCCAAAGGCTTCACCCCTAATGGTGTCACCTTGGGGGCTACAGTGCCAACATTTGTATTTTGGGGGGAACCGAGCATTCAGGCTCTGGCAGTTGTTTCATTCACTGGCTGCTGCGTTGTAAAGCCCGCTCTGTGGGGTAACATGAACTCCATAGCATTATGGACTCATCGGCTGGAGTGGGTTAGCTACTCTCCCAGCCAGCTTCCGTCAGTGAGACAGAGTATGTGACAGCTGCAGATTCTAAGAGGAGAGGTTTGATTTGGGCTCACGGTTTCCGAGCTATCGGTCCATGGTGTGCTGGCTCCAAGGCAGAAGTGTCATGATGGGAGGCTGTGGTAGGGAAAAGCAGCTCGCTTCACGGCAGCAGGAAGCAGAGCACAGGGGCGGAGCATCGGTAAGAGATGCGCAGTGAAGGCTCAGCCCAGGGCCCCACCTCTAGCTGGGCCCCACCTCCTAAGGGCCCAGAGCGTCTGTGAATTAACCCACCGAGGGGCGTGGCTCCCCGAGGTCTACCCGTCCGGGCAGGCTGGTAACTAAGATGAACTGGCACCGCCCTAAGTGTGATGCCTGCTTGGGAGGCCTAGTGAGATGCAGATGAGATTGCACATTATGATAATGAGGAAGGGCTGAGAAGAGCTCACAATCTGAGGATAAGAAAGAGGGACGTAGACTACACTGCAGGCAAAGACCCCGCGAAGACAGCCCGGACATGATGGCCCCAGATCTTCCCTCAGCCACGAAAGCCAGCAGCTACTCTGCTCCCTGTGTGACCTCTCAGCGCCCCTCCCCGGTCTCTGGGCATTGCTTGTGATGAGATCTGCCTATCTCCTACCAAAACATGTTGGTTTACGGGATGCAGTGTCATCAGATTTAGACATAAATTGCTTTTCCTCCCTATTTTAGAAAGTGTAACTAGAAGGAACACACAAGGCACACGATTTGTTTACAGTGAAAACAGATGCACAGAGCGCCATCAGCCCCGGAGCTTCCTCGCTGGCCGAGTGTTTTCTCAGATGTGTCACTCGGTTACAGCGGCAGCTCTGTGAGGGAAGCTTCCCGGCACTTGTGGGAAATGGAGGTGATATATCCCCACTCACAAGATCAAGGGGGCTGTATATGTGGAGGAATTTTTGTCGGCCTCCGGCATACAGGACCCCCACGCCTGCTGCCTGCATTTTACAGACAGAGAAACCAGCCGGTAGGGTGTGGGATGTGTCCAGGGTCACTGACGTCCGAGGTGGCCCCTCACTCACAACTTTCCTCCACGGAGCTTATGTGACAGCACACTGATCCATCTGTAAGTCTAAGTGCCATGTTATAAACTGTGGAGGAAGCAACATGGGGAAGTAAAGGGGGAGAGTGCAAGAGGAAGATTTCAGTGATGACGGCTGAGGCACAGATGAGAGTAAATCCTTCACGGAGCTGTGATCATGTAAAAATGATGCATGCCTATGGCTTAGGAGCGGCTCTGCAATCAAAAGGGTTAGGTGACCCGGGGTGTAGCTCAGCAGCTCAGCACCTGCCTGGTAAGCATGAGGTCACCGTCACGAGTTCAATTCCCGGTACCCACCCCCCAAAATGTATGGCATTGAAATGCATTTACTTTTGCTCTGGCTTTGAGCTGCTAAGGCTTCTGTGTTTCAGTCCTGCTGCGCCATCCTTTGCATATCGATAGGAGACTGCCATCCCCGGGGACCTTGGGTGAGGTCCTTGGAATAAAATCCAGCTGGCTCTGCTGAAGGGATCTTCCGGGGAGGGCTTTTTGTATCTACCACATCTTCTCGACCTCCCAACATGCATCACGAAAATGTTAGTTCTACTAACAGATGTTTTCATTTTGCATGAAACCAGCCCCTGATAGATCATTCACTGACTCCTAGCTTTTCTTTATAGCTCCTTATACTTCTATTTCTCTTCTTTGACATCTGCCTGTTGCCAAGCTTTGTGGTTGTCTAGGATATCATCAGAATACCTGTCAGATTTTGTTCTGGGCCGTAGCTATTGTATCTCCAATTCCCATGACTCTAAAAGAGCCTAGCTAACAACCACAAGGCTTGGGAGAACCCTGCCCCGCCTCTGGGACTGCATGGACTGGCCTCTCCCCATCTCCCGCCACTTCTTCCTTCCTGGAAGCTGGGGTGACTTCTTTGTCCCTTACATATTCATCTCCTTGAGCTTCCAAAACAAGACACCATAGAATGACTGGCTCAATTAAAAGAAATTTCTTTTCTCACGGTACTAGAGGACAGAGTCTAAGACCAAGGCCTGGCTTCTGCTGAGGCTCCCTCCTTAGCCCCAGATGGCTGCCTTCTCCCCGTATCTCTGTGCACACGCATCTCTGGTGTGTGTGTGTGTGTGTGTGTGTGACCTCAATGTCCTCTTACGATAAGGACATGAACCACGCACACTGGCCCAGGGTCCGCCCCAATGGCCTCATTTTAACTTAGTCACCTCCATGAAGACTCTGTCTCCAAAAAAGTCCTATTCTTCAGTCCTGGGGAGAGAACTTGAGCATGTGATCTTTATGGTGGATGCAATTCTGCCATTAAGGCTCTGCACTTGGCTTCCTGTGTCCTCCTTTCACACCATGGCCTCCATCCTAGCCTCGCCCCTAGGCTCCAGGCGTTGACCCTGAAGGTCCTTCACCCTGTCCTCCAAGCTCCCACCCTCCAAACCATGCTTCTGCAGAACTCCACTGACTTCCCACCGACTCTGGGGCTTATGGAGCCTTCGTGGCCTCCATGTTGTGATGTCATGTGACCACAGCCGGTGACGGGCTATGGCGTTTTCCACCAGAGTCACAGCTCTTTTCTTGAGATATAAAATGGACAGACTTTGTTCTCATTCTCACCCATCTTCTGTGTTTTGTCTGCCTGTTTGGACTCTGTCTGTTTTTATATACTTTCCCTTTTAGAACTTCATGAGTTCTTTCACGAGTTCAATTGAAAACCATCTGGGTGTGGTCCAGATGGAGGCCGGCCTTCCTTTCCCAGTCTGGCAGCTCTCAGATGTCTCCGTGCTGGGGCCTCTTGTCCCCCCGGACTTCTGGGACAGTTAAGTGGCGGCCGTCATTCAGTTAAGTGGCTGGTCATGCGGCCCCAGTGGATGACCCAGTCATGCTCTTGTTGGAAATCACGTCAGCCCTCGAGTCCTGGTTATAACCGAGTAATTAGGAATCCTACAGTTGTCATCTACTTATTTGGCAATCCAGGAGCTTTATTTCCCATAAGTCTCAGCTTCTTACTCTCCAGCATGGTGATCAGGAGAATAGCAGCTTAGAATTGCTATCACAGGCATTATTACATAAAGTGGCTCAAAGCCTGGCATAATATGATTACTCAGAGTTAGTTTACAAGATCATCATGTCAAGAAAACTTGGACAGAGACTTGAACTTGGGTTTGAGCTTCTTTTCTCCTTTGTAGACTGCTATTATGTGCATTCAACAAAATATTTATGGGATACCCGTTATGTCCTCCTCACTGTGTTAAGCACTTTGCTCTTGTGTGATTCCCCACAGTGAGCTTTGAGGTTGGTATTGTACAAGTAGGACTGTACAGCCCTGGAGATAAAGCCTTGAGCAGAGTTCACAGCATAGCGGAAGGAAGGCCAGGTACGAAACCATCAGTAACTGTGCAGACGTTATACCAGCCTGCGCTCCCCCCGGCAGAGCCTGCTTCTCCACTGTGACCTGGGGGTCTGGGAGCTGGAACAGGTTTGCCTCGCTGTTGCCGAGCACTGGCTGTCGAGACTTTCTCCACCGACTCCTTGACTCCCTGACGGGCACCATCGGCGAGAACCCTGGATGCGGAGAGCTGGATGGGAGTGCAAGGAGGAGTGTGATAGTTTGCATTTGTTACTTTAGGGCTAATTATTTGTGACTGCTCGGGAAGCAGGACCCATGCCCCAGTCTGTCTTTTAAAAGTGACCACAGAGTTTGGAAATCCTAGCAGCATCCCGAGGGAAGGCAGTTGAAACGTTACTAGGTTGGTGAAATGGGAGTTTGGAAAAGAACTATTCATTAGAAACACGGTATGGGCTTCGGAACTCATGGAACAGTGCACAAAGCAGAGAGACAGGGCGGACGCCCAGCACCTGGGCGCCTCAGAGGGGCCCACAGCCAGGCTGCGCTACAGGGATGTGGCTCACACCAGGACAGGGAATGCAGCCGGCCACACAGGGATTCCACAATAAATTATTATCGTTTCTTATTTATTTATTTTGCCATTTCGTGGGTGTTTTGCGGCGAGGCCAACTGTGTGCTCCTACTTTTGAACACGCATTGTTACTCCACAGCAAAGCCTTTTAGGCAGAACGAGCCCCCTGCACCTGTCACGTGTGTCGGCCTTCTGAACACTGCCCACCAGCTGCAGTCCTAGTGACAAGCACTGCGAAAGTGGCTCCTTGCAACAAGTGTCACAGCCCAGAGTAGAAACCTGCAGGTGCAGGCGGACAGCTGGCTCATCCCTGTCCTGTTGCCTGCCAGGTCTTTTCCAGGGCGCCCTGCAAGCGTCTCCATGAAATGTCTGTGTGTTACCTCTTCCTGGGAATCTCTGTTCCAAATAGAAACCATGCACTGCCAGCCAAGGTCAGGGGTACAACGGTCTGAAGGACAGAAGGCAAACTTCCCACGCTCGAGAACCCTGACCCACATCCTGTGAGCGAGACTTGGGTTTTGTCTGCGTAAACAGGAGGAGTAAGCGGAAAAGTCGACTTTCAAGAGTGAGCCCTGCTAGAGACAGCTATTGTCATTTGGATGCCTTCGATTTGTTTTTCTTTAATCAAAAACTGCACGCTGTCTTCCTCTCGGCGGCTCAAGGTTGCTGAAATGACTGGAGTGCACATAGCAGTCGCAGAAGGCATTTGATAACCAGAGGAGGGCTGAGGAAAGGGGCTGCTTTCCCCCAAGTCACACCGGCACTTTGAAGAAGAGAACACAGCCACAGCGGCCCTTTAAAAGTGTCAGTAACGAAACTCCACAGAGGTTTGGAGCCTTCCAACTTTTAATTTTCACCCCCTCATGGAGAGATAAGCATCTTGAAAGAGCCAAATTGCTTTGCAACGCTGTCAAAGGAAGCTCCGGTTTTGAAACACCGCTCTCTGCCTAAATGGTCCCCGTTTTCATGAAATCTCAAATCACATCGTCACATGGTTTCCCTTTGCAGAAATTACATAGCACGGGGGACTGCTGAGTACTTTCAGGGGAAGTTTGCTTTAGAGGAAGCTGAACACTCAGCAAGTCGTGATCATAACCCAGTACTGAGCCAGCCGTGCAGTGCTTGCTGGGTGCTGGGTGCTGGGCATCTGTCTGGGTGTTCACTTCTGCTCTGGGTCTGGCTCTCGCTCAGAGCCATCCTCCTCTTGGGGGAGCCCCGTCTCCTGTCCTGCCCCCGATGTAAGCCTTACAGCTGCATGTTCGCCTTTGCTGCCCTAGCAGCCTGTGAAGGGCGTGGAGTGAACCCTTTCTGAGGAAGCCCTGAGCGGGCAGGCAGGGCAGGGCAGGCGCCTCAGAATGCATATTTTCCTCCTCGTGCCTGAAGACGGCCGTGACCAGCCCGGAGAGGGACCTGGGCCTGTGGGTCCTGTTGCCAGTGTTCTGCCACTGGCTGTGTTTCACTTTCTCTGCGTCTGAACATGGATCTGTTGCCTCCTTTCTTGGAACACAGGTGGCTCCTGTGTACCGTGGTTGTGCCAATGAGAAGAGAGAGAAAGTGGGAAAGACAGGCCTCCCCTACTGCCTTGGGAAAGCTAAAATAGGCAGGGTATAATTTAACTTGAATTTATAAAACTGAAATTCATTCATTTAGCTCAGAATCTCTGAACATTTTCTTCTTAGCCATGACGTATGAAGCCGCCCATGGCAGGCAGGGTGCTGAGTGGTCTTTCTGTCCCTGTCTCCGATGAATACTATTTAAAGTATTTAAGTCATCATGAAAGATAGGTGTTATTATTTCCACTACCCAGAAGGTGAAATTGAAGTGCAGAGATTCTGAGCATTACCACGGCCAGGCAGTGTACAAAGCTCTGTGTCTGCGGGACCTGGTTTAATAGCAACTCTAAGGTCATTGCCGTTGTTGCCGTTATTTTCACTTGCCCAGGGCCACTCAGCTTACGGTGCTACTGAGGCCCCAGTCCATCCCAGCGGCCCAGTACAGCTAGGGCTGCATCTACTTGTGGAACAGCGTGTTGTAAAGCTAAACTCAAGCTCACCTTCTGAATGCTTACAATGTCCTAAAACAGTCCCTGGCTGAGAGGAGGCACCCAGTTTGCGAGGGGAGATAGTGGGGTCTGTGAAAGTGGGATCTGTGGGTGTGGGGGAAGAGTCGGCCGTGTGCTGTTGTACGGCGGGTTGAGAAGGTTGCCTTTGCAAGGCCCCGGGTCTGCTCCTTGATGTCTCCATGGTCCCTGCACACAGGGGCAGCACACGTAGCATTCAGAGCGTTGTCGACCGGCGCTGTTAAAAATGTTCCAGTGAAAAGATGGATTCTAAGAAGCCACCTTCCACTGTAGACAGGCTTTTACGTAGCACTCTCTGCTGTGAGGTTTATGATAAATTGGGCATGGTCCATGTCCCACTCCCTCAGCCTGCTTTGGACTCTTTGATAAGTATAGATTTGTGTGAATAGAGGTTAGAGCTATTGCTCATAATTGATAGTGGTTATAAGTATAGCTACACAGAGAAGTAATCTAAAATTAATTTCAAATAATCGGTGTATGCACAAGGACACAACTCAGGTACCCAAAGTCTACTCACCGTATTTCCCATCCAGAACCAGCCAGTTTCTAGTCTCTTCCAGAATACTCTAGCAATATTATAGATGGCTTCACGCGCTTCTGCATTTATTTGTCCTCTTTTCCAAAGAGTAGCACACTTTGGATGATTCTATACCTCACATGAAAGGTAAGATTCTTCTTTAAAGAAAAGTGGAATCACTTAGTAAATATTTCATTTAACAAATTAATTCACAAAGACAACCGGAAACAAGGAGAAGGGAGAAGAAAGTGTATCTTCACCATAATACCATCCCGCAGCGAAGCTCAGAAGAATTTGCCCTGGGAGCTGGGGCTGTACTCTCTGCTAATTCCTCTGCACTACAGCTGGAAGCTCCATGGTACAGCAGGAAAATCACGGGGCGTGGGATCAAACTCACATAGCTGCCTCACTCACCCAGCGATCAGCAAACTGAGAATTCTTTCGGGGAGATTTCCTGGCCCAGTGCTAAGCACTCGGTGCATCTTCCACGGGAGTAGTAAAAACTTGTGCTCGGCCATGAGTGTCCCAGCAAATTGCTTGTATCTCCGTAAACCTAGGTCTTGTTGCAAGATTCTATATAGTATGAAAAAATGTCTGGCAGTAGTTTTCCTGTTCTCTGGAAGTGGAAGTCAGGACTGACCGAGCATTTCCACAGCCGGGCGCTGTCCAGAGCTCTGCGTCTACGGGATCATGTTCAGTGGAGCAGCTCTGTGAAGTGGTTGCTATCATGGCTACCATTGTTTGAAGGCTGGAAACTGGGCTCCCAGTCATCGTTCAGGTAAATGGACTGCTGCGCCGGAAACTGACCGACCTGTTCCAGCACTTTCCGGCGGCCTGCTGTCCCGTTTTGTTCTCGGTGGACACAGCCCTTGGATGGCAGGCCAGTTCTGGCGAACACCTAACACTTGGGTGGCTTTTTGCTGCCTTTGATGTACCATAGCTGCAGATTACAAGAGAAGGCAGACTTGGACCCTGAGTGTCAGAGACCTCGTCTTTGGCCTCGCTGTGCTGGCCAGTGGCTCAGAGCCCTTAGGGAGTTGCATTCGCTGATGCCCTTGCTCCCTTCGCTCTGCCTGCTGTCCAGAACCTCTGCGCCTTTCCATCTCGGGATCACAGCAGGCCCCGGCGGTTCCTGCCATGTAATGCAAAAAGTAGGGGCGAAAAGAGTTGATGGAGAGCTCTGGCAAATGCTGTTCGAGCTGCAGAGGCGCACTGCAGATGGACGACCAGCCTGTTAGCTCTCGAGGTGCCATCTCGGCGGTGCCCCGTTTCAGATGTTTATGGCTGTTCAGCTGCCCACACTGCGGCATGTCGGGTGGACGGACCTCTCCGAAACCCTCCTGAAGACTGTCTGTGGCCAGCCACAGGCCCTCCCTGCCCCGCAGATCTTTAACGGCCGTCTTCATTCCGTGGAACTGGCAGAAATAGCACAGATGTTGGCTCTCATTTCCTGCTCTTAAAACTTGCATTTTTACTCCTATGTGCCACGAAGGAAAGTCCAATAGAACTGTTATCTTTCTGCCAGAAGACTGATTTTCCTTGTACTTGCTATTTAAACAAAATGCCCATCTTAGCTGTACAAGGTATCTGAAATTCATTCATAAATGTATTTATCCATTTGAATAATTAGATATCAATGTTGAAAGACAAGTTTAACCCACAAGGGGTGGTTTTATAAAAACAACGTGGCTTTGCTGCACAAATAGGTGGTTCTTGCCTTGCACAGAGCAGCAGATAAAACCCTCATCTAAAAGAGCTGATCCCACTGAGGAGCAGTGCCTCTGAAGCCGTCTGGGAAATGTGAGAGGGGAAGCTAGTCTGAGTGCTGCCGCACTCTCCACCTGTTTAAATGACAGCTGACGATTTCTTAGAAATGTAGGTGTTCAAAAATAGACTTTCCAAAACCGAGTGAATAGAGAGTCCTTGAACAAAGGTGTCCAAAATAAATTCGCTTCCACTGCGCCACTGAGCAGGGACAACTTCAGGGCCTGATAGATACACGGTGGAAACGGGGCCTTGTGCAGTTGGGGGGTGGCGGCTTAAGTAACTGAGCCTCAGACTGTGCAGCCTCTCTCTCTCTCTCACAGAATCATCTGTCACATTCGTCAGCCTGGTTTGTGCCAAGTCAACTTCTGGAACCCACAGCCTCATTTATTATCGGTGTTTGTGGTAATTATTGAAAACTCAGATTTTGTTACTGCTGAGGGACTTTCTCATTGCGGCACTTAAGACTCTGCTGCCAGAGGGGATGAAGCAGATGCCTCAAAATAGGAAGACGGGTGCAGCAGGGTCAGAAGATTCCTTCCAACCCTGCGGCACCGCGAGCAGTGTCGTGTGTTGTGGAACATTCCCACGGCAGCTGTCTGCTCTTTATGTAACTTCCTCTTTTAGCTGAAGTACCCTAAACGCCAAGTCTGTCTGAGATGAAGCCCATCTCAGGAAGCAGAAGGAGGGACAGAGGGACACGGGGAAGAAGGTCTGTCGGCGGTGTGACACGGAGCTGGCCACCAGTCGGGACAGCTGCGGCTGCGCCTCCTGGGGTCCCGGGGAGGGTTGGTCAGAGTGCACCTGGAGCAGTTACCCCTCGGAGCTCTCCGGGAAGTCTCCATGCTTGGCTCTGTGAGCTCTGCAGATGTGGACAAGTCCTCGGGCACAGGAGCAAGACGCTAAGGATGGGGCGCTCTGCTTCCCAGGGGATTGTCTGCCGTGGCTGTGGCCCAGTCCCTGTGGTTCCCACCGTAGAGCCCTTGAGCAGCGGCCTCTGCTCCGACTCCGTCCCTCTCCGCCTTCCTCTCACCTCCAAACCTGCTCGGCCCTGTCTCCCTCGCCCCAAGCATCAGTGCTTCCTCTGCTCTCCTTTGGGCTCCTCATCCTCTCCACCTCCCTGCCGCAAGTCTGCCACCCTGCTTTTCTCCCTTGCTAGTTAACTTCACCCATATTTGGGGCCTTGTCTCTCTTACCTGCTTTCCTTTTCATCCACACAGCAATCAACACAAAGTGATCTCCAGAGCTCAAAACCTCCCCCTGCACTGGAGATCAGTGAGCTGCTCTGCTGCGGCCTCTTTCACACCGAGTGTTTGTCCTCCGTCAACCTTCCCCGCTCCGTGTAGCCTAGAAGGGAATCTCACCTATAAATAGCTCTGGGAGTTTTCAAGCTGGAATGTGGCGTGGGCTGAGGAGCTCGGTGCGTGTACGTGTGGAGGGAACTTTCTTCTGAGAGTTGCAAGAGGGGCGTACTGCTGCCTGGCGGGTGACACCAGACGATGGGCCTCTGTCCCCTAGCCTGGAAGGAGGGGCGAGAGCTCTGTACTCGGCCTGGCCACGGTGACCCTGTGGAGTCTGGGGCCTGAACCCACAGGTAGAGACCGACAGCTGTCCTGACACTTTGCTCTCTGCTGACCTCCATGAGTTCCCTTCCTAAAACCAGAGACAACAGAGCTTGGTGCAGCCTGAAGCAATCTTTCTTCGCTGTGCATGAGCATGCACTTCAGACCCCCGCTCTAACTCCAGCCAGCGCCAGTCCTCCGTGCTCCCATAGTGCTGGCTGTGGAGGAAGAGTGTCCATGTGTCGGTTCACACGTCTGCCGCCTTCTCCACTAGAGGGGAAGCGCCCTGTCGCAGAGACGGTGTCCTAGTCCTGCATCGGCTGCTATGTGCTGGACGTTGAGTACGTGGTGGGCGTGTTGCTGGGGCTGGATGTTAGAGTCACTTCAGAAAAATACGTGAGATAATAAGGCATAAGGAGAAAGGGCGTATTTGGCTCACAGTTTCGGAGGTTGCAGTCCATGGTCAGGGACCCCCATTGCTTTGGGTCTGGGGTTAGGCAGTGCATCGAGATGGGAGTTCATCGTGAAACAAAGCCACTCACCCGTGGCCAGGAAGCGAGAGGGATGAGAAGGAGCTTCCCCTCCAAGGGCCTCCACCGACACAAAGGTCTCCCCTAGCCTCACCTCCGTAATTCCACCATCTCCTGCAACACATGGGCCATTGGAGGGCATTCAAGATCCATACTCTGGTGAGTTCTAAGTGTATTCTGTTTGCCTTACGATCCTCCTGCTTCACAGGTATGAGCTCCATTTCATGTGTGAGAACTGGGGGCTGAGGGATACACAACTCTGACGAACAGAACTGGGACTCGAGCCCAGCTGCTTCTGTCTCTGAGCCGGAGCACCTAACCGGTGAGCTGGACAGCCACCTTGCTGTGTAAGGTGTCTCCTTCTCAAGAGGCAACAGGGTCAAGAAATGAGTAGTGCACTTAAGAAATGAGCAGCCCACCAAACCCTGGGCTCCCCTCACACAGCTGTGGACTTTCTGCATTCGGATGCCAGTCACACGAGCCATGTTTATGCTCTTTGCTTTCTGAAATGGCTTTTAATTGGATTTTTGTATGGCTTGTGACATTGGGATGTACACTGTCAGCCTTTTTAAAGCATAAGTTACACAGTTTGCATCCACAGATACAGCAAACTGTGGACTTAAGATAATAAAAGAAGTTTCTGTACTGACTGCATCTTTTCTTGTCATTATTTCTGCAGCGATGCAGTACAACAACAATTTGCATCATATTACGGATTGTACATAACCTAGAGATGACTTAAAGTATGCCGGAGGGGGGATGCCTGTAGATTACATGCAAGGGTGAGAAATTTCTTCAGGCGCAGGTCCTGCCCTCCGTGGATGACGCCACCTGTGGATGACGCACTAAACGTGCTCATGCAGCTGTCTCTGCACTTTTTGCAGCACCGTAGCTATTCTTCCCTATTAAAATGTCACTTCTTCGATGCAGCTGGAATGAGTGCTAGGATAAATAATCAGACCAGGCAAGAACTTGGAAGTCACCACGCTCCTTGAAACTGATGGTTCTCAAAGTTATTTTTAGCTATGACATCCCCCCCCAAAGAAATCGCTATAAAACGTGAATAAATAGTCGTAGCAGAAATGGCATTGGGGTTATGCTTACATGAATTTATTTTACGAGCACAGCTTTGTCTCACTCGCTCATTAAAAGCCAGCCAGCTGGAGTAACAGGGCCGTTTCCATTAGACAACAGGTTTTAATTGGAAGTTGGTGGCAGCAGTTGAAGTTCTGTGAGGCCCAAGATCGCCTGGGAGTAGGACGACTGTGGGCTGGGCAGGAGATGTTTGTAAGTGATGACCGTTGTGTGACAGATGCCCCTGCAGTTAGCTGATCAGGGGAAGCTAAGCAGTAAGGCCCTGTCCAGCCCAAACCTTGCTGCCCTGTGTCAGGCACCATTTTGTTTAACATTTTTGAAACAAATCAGAAGTAAATTCTCATTCGGAAAATGCAACCATAGCCAAGTGTTTGTATAATCCCCGAAAGCGCACATCACAGGAAAACAGGCTTGTAAGACACTCCCAAAGTCACGGCTTGGGCTTCTCCCCAAAGTCTGACACTTCTCTAAGAGCTGTAGAACTTGGAGGCCTCCCAAGACTGCCTCACAAGTGCCCGGAAGCATTTCAGTCCCCAATTATGGCCCGGAAGTTCTTCCTCCTTTCTGACTTAAGACCCTGAGCTCAGCAGTCTCTAGAGCCTCTGGAGAATGGCCAATGCCTGGTAGATCCCAGCCGGCGCTCTCGCTCTCACCGAGCAGGTAGCTGGCTGCACTCACTTCTTTTTTTTTTTTTTTTTCTTTTTAA
This sequence comes from Fukomys damarensis, assembly GCF_012274545.1. NCBI lineage: Eukaryota > Metazoa > Chordata > Mammalia > Rodentia > Bathyergidae > Fukomys > Fukomys damarensis. The sequence continues at coordinate 5,115,559 of NW_022900917.1, forward strand.
TTGAGTTTATTGGTACATTCTAGGGATACAGTACAGTTACATTCATCGTTGGGATCTTGTATCTCTACATGACAGGTCTTGGTTCTCATTTTTTCCCTTTGTACCTGCCCTCCCTTCACCCCCTCCTCCCCTCCCCATCTACAACCACTTTATTTCCATCTTTTCATTATCTCACATGTTTTTCTTTTTCCTTTTTACCCTTCCCCTACCCATCCCACCTTCCCTACACCATTAGCCCTTTTCTTCCCATTTCACAATGTCAGTTATCTCATTAGGACCTTATGTACTATTACAGTTTATTCACACCAGAGAGACTATTCAGTATTTACACACCTGTGACTTACTTATTTCACTTAGGAGTATATCCTCAATATGTATCCATTTTCCTATGAATGAATCTAATTTCTCATTCTTTATGGCTGAGTAATATTCCATTTTATAGAAAAACCACATCTTCTTTATCCAGTTTCCAACGGATGGGCAAATGGGCCACTTCCAAGTTTTAGCTATTACAAACTCTGCCGCTATAAACGTGGGTGCGCATACATCACGGTGACATGATTCTTTTAGTTCTTTCGGAAAGATATCCAGCAGAGGGATGGCTGGGTCAAATGGAACCTCTAGTCCCAGCTCTTTGAGGTATCTCCATATTGATTTCCATAGTGGTTGCAGCAGTCTGCACTCCCACCAACAATGGAGAAGGGTTACTTTCTCCCCACAACCCCGCCAACATTTGTTATTCTGTGATTTCTTGATAGCAGCCATTCTTTGTGGGGTGAGGTGGAATCTCAGTGTTGTTTTCATCTGCATCTCTCAAATGACCAGTGATGTGGAACATTTTTTCATATATTTACTTGCTGTTTTTACTTCTTTGTCTGAGAAATGTCTGTTCATTTTAGATGCCCATTTTTGAATTGGGTCTTTATATTTGGGGGGCTGATTGTTTTGAGTTCTTTATATATTCTAGATAATAGTCCTTTGTCTGAGGAGCAGCTGGTAAAATATTTTCCCACATTGTAGATTGTCTCTTAGTTCTGCTGATGGTTTCTTTTGCAGTGCAGAAGCTTTTTAATAAGATGAGATCCCACTTGTTGATTCTTTCTGCTAGTTCTCGTGCTACTGAGGATTTGTTCATAAAATCTTTTCCTATGCCAATGTCTTCCAGAGTTCTGCCTAACTTATCTTCCAGTAAGTTTAGTGTTTCTGCTTTAATATTTAGATCTTTACCCCACTTGGATTTTAATTTAGTCCATGGTGAAAGATAAGGGTCCAATTTTAATCTTTGGCAGGTTGAAATCCAGTTTTTCCAACACCATTTATTAAAGAGACTATCTTTCCTCCAGTGGGGATGGTCAGCTCCTTTGTCAAAAATGAGGTAGCTGAGTACATCTGGAATTGTTTTTGTGTCTTCCAATCTGTTCCACTGAACCTCAGATCTGTTTCCTTGCCAGTACCATGCTATTTTTATCACAGTGGCTTTGTAGTATAGTTTCAAATTGGGAATTGTTATACCCGCTGCCATGTGTCTGTTGCCTAGGGTGGCTTTTGCTATTCTAGGTCTCTTATGGTTCCAAATGAATTTTTGGATTCTTTTTTCTAGTTCTGTTGGAATTTCAATTGGCATTGCATTGAATATGTATTGCAGTTTTGGTAGTATGGCCATTTTCACTATGTTGATTCTTCCTACCCAGGAGTAGGGGATATCTTTCCATTTTTTTTTTTTATATCCTCTTCGATCTCTTTTTTCAGAGTGCAGTAGTTTTCACTGTAGAGGTCTTTTGCTTCTTTTGTTAGACTGATTCCTAGATACTTCATTTTTTTTGGATGCTATTATGAAGGGAATTGTTTTCCTAATTTCTCTCTCAGTGAATCTGTTATTTGTGTACAAGAAGGGTATTGATTTTTGGGTGTTCACCTTGTATCCAGCTACTCTACTGAATCTGTCAATTAAGTCTAGAAGTCTGTTGGTAGAGTTTTTTGGGTCTTCAATGTTGAGTATCATATGGTCAGCAAATAATGACAGTTTAACTTCTTCCTTGCCTATCTTTATTGCTTTAATTTCTTTCTTTTGTCTAATTGCTGTGGCTAATGTTTCCAGAACTATATCGAAGAGGAGTGGTGATAGTGGGCATCCTTGTCTTGTTCCTGATTTTAACATGAAACTTTTCAGTTTTTTTTGGCCATTTAATATGATGTTAGCTGTTGGTTTTTCATAGATAGCCTTTATTAAGTTGAGATAGAGACCTCTATTCCAATTTTTTGCAGGTTTTTTTTATCATGAATGCCACACCCACTTCTGATGAGGACCGATTTAGGGTCGGCAGTGTCACTTTCTGATTAGCCCGTGTCCTGCCGGAGCAGTTACGACTGCTGCGTGGAAGATGCCTGACGGGAGACATTTTTGGAGTCGAGGTGGTGAAAGGGTCCTGGGCGGTGGTGCCCTCGGTTGCACTTCTGTGGGTTTCTCTCCACTCAGAAGAGGGTTCTGTTGACTGCAGAGATTTGATTTCTCCTCCTGGTCCCGTAATCGGCGGCTCCATAGCTGCTGGGGCCTCGGATTCCTCTGCAGCGGGCTTCAGGAGGCGGCGGCAGATCTGAGGGATGAGGCCCAGGTCCGGTTACAGCAATGAGGAGCTGAGGGTGCGTCCGCCTGTCCCTGCTGGCCATGTCAGCCTGGTGTGAGGGGCGCTGGGCGGAGCTGGGGGTGACAGGGAGGGTGCCGAGCGTTTGCCCAGTAGTCGCGACATCTTCCTCTCCTGTGGCGAATGCCGCACCCGTGCTCTCAGTTTGGTGGTAACCCCGGCATTTCACGGGCTTTGGAGGCTATGACCTGATCTCGGATGGAGGCGCAGCCTTTCATGAAAATGCACAGCAGTCTGAAGTTGTTTCACACATGGAAGGTAGGAGCTCAGGCCTCTCTGAGCCCGGCCCACCCCTGTGCAATCAGAGAGGGGGATGAGGGGGAGAGCGGGTCATACACATCCCGGGTCTGAGGAGCCGTGAGGCCAAGGAGAGCTCCGAGTGAGCAGAGCCCTGGCTCGTTCTCTCCCTTCCTGTCTCTTTCCCCCGAGCTGGCTTGTGCTTCCGGTTGTTTCTTCCCAAATAAACCGCCTCCACCCAACTCCTAGTCTTAGGCTTAGTGTTTTGAGGAAGCCAAAGTAAGAGATGAGTCTAGTAAGGATCACCCTGTCTGCTGTGGGTCGTGCCACAGCTTTGGGGAGAGTTCCGTGGCACCGGGACCAGTGGCCGGAACTGCGGTCCGGGCCCCTCTAATCCCGGCCAGTCATAGAGCCCAGGCACCTGCGCATCCAGGACACGGGGAGGTGGGTCTGGAGGGGTCCACGGAGACCCAGCCACGGACAGCTGCAGCACTAAGCTAGGACGTCCCCTCCCTGTCCAGTGCCCCGGTGTGGGACAAGCCTTTCCTTTGCCCCGCTGCTTGCTCCCAAGTGATGAGCGAGTTGGGGACAGAAGTACAGTCTCACCCCAACCTTCACGCTGCTTGACCCCCCCATGGTAACAGCAGCAAAGCCCTCCTGGACCCCCGAGTTCCCAGCACAGGGGAGTATTGCCCCTCCCTGCCTTCCTCCTGTAGACTGACGCTTTTGCTTCGGTGCCGTGACATCTGGAGTTCATAGGGAACCTGGGGGTAGAGTTCTGCTAGTCTGATGTCTTCATGGTGGTTTTCATTCTTCTCACCTTCTGAGCTGGCTTCGCCTCCTGTCCCCGGCCGCCAGCACCCACATCACTGACTGCCCAGATTGCGGTGGCTCTTGCTTTCCCTTCTCCTCTCAGATACAGTTAGTGGGCAGCGGTGTGGTGGGGGGAACCAGGCCGTCTGCGCCCAGGACGTCAGGATGAGCGGAGGTTCATGTACTTGGATCTAAATCCGGGAGACTATCAATCACATGGACAAACATTAAAATGTAGAGACGGCCCCCTCCTTTGCTGGGTCACAGTGGAGATCCGCGGGTGCCTTGGAGTTGGAGACCAGGAGTGGCCAAGGTACCCCAGCCTATCCTCGGCACCACTGAAATGTTCTCTTCTTTCAGCCGCTCCAGGAAAGAAGCTTTGTTTTCCATTGCATTTTTGTCTGCTCTGAAACTGCCCTCAGACGCAGCCTTTACAGGCGCAGTCCAAACACACCGCAAGCCCGTTTGCCCCTCCTGTCCTACATGTCACCTTGGCACGCCAGGGCCCAGCACAAGCCCGTGGCATGGACTCTTTCCGGCCTCTGCTGCAAGGCTGGAAACTCCATCCCCACAGAGAACAGAAGCCCTGGTGCTCTTGGCTCAGAGCAGTTTGCTCGCTGAGAATCCCCCCCTGGAGCTGCTGTCGTGGAGGGCGTCGTGGCAGAGCGGGGGCAATGCTGTGGAAAGAAGCCGGAATTTCTGTCTGTCCCGGCCGGCCGCTGGAGGCTCCCTGCATCCCTGGGCCGCCTCACTGCTGGGGCTGTTTGAGCTCTGGCTGGTGCAGCGGGAGGACGGTCCTAAAATAGAGCAGGCTTGACAGAGTGGGCTGCATGGGCTGTGCCCCAGCTCTGTGACAGCAGGGCAGGTGATATTTCACCTCCTGGGCAGAGCTGAAAGGAGCGGGAAGCTGCATTTCCAGTAGCAGCCAGGTCATTGGTGGCCTGAGGACCGGAATCCTTGCATCCTAATCAAGCTGCCTGAGCTTCTCAGGCAGCCTCCTGCCATCACAGGGTCAGCTCACGCAGGAGGATGAGGATGGGGCCAAGCAGCCTGCAGTGAGGAGTGGGGACTCGGGACCACGAGCAGGAGGGTCACTTCCGGAGGACATGAGGATGCCCACGGCATGACGGTCCCCAAAGAGCTGTGGGTCACTGGCCACAGGGCCTTGAGGGCGGTGCTTTGGGAAAGAGGTAGAAATGGTAAGGGGTCCTGAAGGAAGTCCCAAGGTCCCAGGGCACGTCCACAAGGGACGGTGGGCCTCTGACCTCTTCCTCTTGTTTCTCACACGGGGAGCATGGTCTCCGCCACCACTCACGTCCACTGGGGTTGCTCCTCACACAGCCCGGGAGGAGGGGCCCAGCCAAACATAGCTCAAAATCTCCAAGCCCACTTTTCCTCTTTGTACGTTCACCACCTCAGATGGCTTCTTCCAGTGCTGGGAAGCTGCTCAGTAGAGCTGAAATATTAAATCCACTCAGGCTGCTGTGAAAGGATCGATAAGGAGGAGCCCTGGGTGGTGATTCATCCCTGGTTTTTTTGTTTTTTGTTTTTTTGTTTTTTTGGTTTTTTTTTTTTTTTTTTTTGTTC
>NW_022900917.1:5120904-5157304 GCF_012274545.1 Fukomys damarensis
TTTTTTTTTTTTTGTTTTTTTTTTTTTTTTGTGGTACCTGGGATCAAACTCAGAGCCTTGCACTTACAAGGCAAGCATTAGCACCACTGAGCTAAATCCTCACCCCCGCCCTTTTTTTTTGATACCAGGGATTGAACTCAAGACCTTGCACTTGCAAGGCAAGTGACAGAATCACTGAGCTAAATCCCCAGCCCTGGTGAAGCATCCCTGTGACCCCAGCACTCAGGAGGCTGAGGCAGGAGGATCATGCTGAGTTCAAGGCCAGCATGGACTGCAGAGAAGCCAGGACTGGGCCCCTTCTGGCTTTAGCCTTTGTGTGAATTATTTAGCAGTTCCCAGACCACTTATTAGTACGGGGAGAGGGGAATCTTATCTTTCCTGTGATAAATTACAATGTTTTAAAGAATTTCAGCTGGAAGAGGTCAAGGACATTGAACCCCGATGCCAAGGTCATGCTTAGTCCGAGACAAGGGTCAGGCTCCAGCCCCCAAAGCAAGCCACCAAGGACAGGGACCTTGGTGCGGGTGGCTGCGGGCTGTCCTGATTGTTAGGAGCACTCTTTGCCTGTAAAAGCTCTGAGTATCGGGGCCTCTGCACCACGGACCAAAGCCTGCACCACGTGCCAAGGTGTGCGCCTGCAGTCGGCTGCAGAACACAGGCTAAACTTCCACCCTGGACTTTCATGGAAACAGAGGCTAGGCTCCAGCTCCATGCCATGTGTATGGAGAGAAGGTGACCTTCTGTCGTGCGAGTCATTTGAATAGCAACAGACTTGTAAGGCTATTAATGGGCGAAATCACTTTGAATATAGCTCAACGGCAATTTCCAGTAATCACAATGACGATAACCCTAAATTCTGCACAGAATATGTTCCTCATCCTCGGACAGTCTGCGGCAGATGTGTGGCGGAAATTTTATTCTTCTATTCATTTGTACGTTCATCAGATATTTATTGGGCATCAGCTCAGCTCTAAAACACCAGAGTTGAAAGCCCCAGGTTTCTTGCTGGAGCCCAGAGACTCCCGGGATAGACACGGGGTCCTACGGGGACTGTGGGGTCGCACTGGTTTGCAGCAGGAGGACTTCCCAGAGCGAAGGGACCGTCGCAGGCCTCTTCTGTGTATCACGTGTCCCGGACTCCCAGCTCCTCCGTGACTAGAGACTAGGCTTGGACATGGGTTCAGGCTCTGGTTACCTTCTCAAAGCATGGCCTCCGCCGCTCTGTAATACCATGAGGAAAAGGAGTGCTTCGTGAACGTGAGACAAGGAGAGAGAGGCAGGGAGAAGCAGAGGGCCACCTCTCTTCCTGTCATGTAGCCCCTGCAGTGGGTTCCGGTCCGTGCCAAGAAACTGACGGAACTTGACATCGGTGAAATCTTACACAGAAATGTAATTGTCTTCTCCGTTGTTTATCGTACCTTCTGGGTGTCCTCACTCCTGTAAAAGTGACACCTTTAAATTGGGAAAGCCAAGAATGTCTTTTTCTCTTTTTTAACCACTTTTCTCCCCCACATGCCCAACTCCTACGAGGAAAACAAACTTGCCTTAATTTCCTGGGCTTGGCTGAGTAACTACTTTTGGATGAGAACCAATGAACTTGAGCACTGGATAAAAATAAAATGTAAACCCCACTTAAACACAGGCAATTTATCCTTCATTAAGAGTTAGGATAATGAACCAGATCCACTGCTTCTCCCACAAGAATGTGTGAGCTTAATGAGACCAAACAAACACATGCTTTGACTTCGTGTATTTGGGCTAAATTTGCTTTGAGGAAGGGAATGGTTTCAAGTTGAGACTGATTGACCTTGTGCACCTTATTCAAGGAAACAGAGCACATGTAGGGAAGATGAAAGGAAGCCAGAAGAGAAAGTCTGGACATGTATTTTATAACCTCTGTGGTTGTGTGTTGAAAGAATTCCACTGTGATAGGGGTTTATGTCTTTTGGATACCCGAAATGTCTCCAATTTGTGTCACGATGTAGCTCATCTTTTCACAGAAATACAGGACTGCTGACAGATCAACAGTTTTAACATTTCAGATCCCTTCAGCATTCAGCAAATGCAATAAATATCAGAGGTGGCTGGAACTGAATGTAAGAACAGATGTTGTTTCCGCAGGAAGCAGGATGAAAACCCACACCCACAGGCTCTCAGGAACTTCGAGATTTTCTTCCACACCTTGCTCTGGGAGTGACTTGAACCCTTGCGTGGTGATATTTTGATAAGCTGTGTGTCTCTTGATCTTTCCTCGAAGGGCCTCTTTCTTGCCGGAGTTGCCACCCGGATACAAGGTCATTTCTGTAGCTCGTCTGTTCGTTCAGCTCACAGAAGCAGCTGAAGATTCTGCCTCGGTTGGGATTTACACTTGTGCTTCTCTGTGAGGGTGATCCCCTGGGAAGTGGTGCCTGTTTCCTGTCTAGATTTGGGGGCTACACTCTTAATAAAGAATGACTTTACCAGGAGGAAGGACTCCAGTATGTGCCTTGGTGGTGGCTTCCTTCTGAGCAAGGGTTTACTTATTACGACTGAGTCACTCTCTGTGAAATGCAGCTTTGGGTCCTTCCCAGAGGGCCAGGCTGTTGGATCAGGTGACTCACAGCAGGCGGGTAGTGAGAGTTTGGGCTCCTGGTGGGGTGGAGTTACAGATGCCTTCACAGGCTGTGTTCCCCTGGGGTCTGATGGGGTGGGGCTCCATCTCTGCCTGGCCATTGGGAATGTTTCAGGAACACACTTGGGGCTGGGTGTGATGGCGCGGGTCTGCAGTCAGCATTTAGGAGGCTGAGGCAGGAGGATCACTGTCAGTTTGAGACCAGCCTGGGCTACATAGTGAATTCAAAGGCAGCCTAAACTGTATAGTGAGACCCTGCCTCAATACAAGACAAAACAAAACACACTTGGAAGGTACGCTGGGTGTCTGGGTCTGGTGGGCTAATTCAACTCAGTTTAACGACAACAACAGCAATAAAGCAGGCACATATTCATGATTCTGGTATGGGTGATATTAAATATAGAGATTATAGAGATTCTAACAATGAACCCTTTCCCACAAATGAACTCTTTCTTGCCTGTGACCAATTTAGATATTCCTCTTTTTAGCTCTAGTACAGCCCTGCTTTGGCATTTCCTGCTCTGATAATAATAATAATAGTGGTAATGACTTTATATATATATAGTAATAACCTCTTTCTAGAACCCAGTATGGAGAGTGCTCTCCATTATCTCTTTTAATGCTTACATCAAGTGGTTATCGTCGGACATGAACTTTTTACACATTATGACATGGTGAATTTCAGAAATGCACTGGATGAGCCAGGTTTAGTGGTGCACAGCTGTAACCCCAGCACTGAGAAGGCTGAGGCAGGAGGATGCTTCAAGTTAAAGGCCAGCCTGGGCTCCATAGTGAGTTCAAGGACGGCCTGGACTACACAGTGAGACCTTATCTCAAAAAACCAAAACAGAAAAGCAAAACAAAGCAAAAAAAAAAAATACACACACACACACACACACACACACACACTCTGGATGAAAAAAACAAGATGTATACAAAAAAAAAACAAATTGTATAACATCATTTATAGAAAATTCTAGAATGAACAAAACATATCAGTGGCTGCTTTTCCAGAGGTGGGAGGTGGCTGGAAAAAGCTTGAGAGAAACATCTTTGGGTCCGGTGGTTTCTTCTGACCATAAACCAGCTCCCCATGATGGATGCAGTCCTTATGTGATAGAAACGCACATATAAAAGTAAAGAAACAAGATGTATACAAAAAAAAAACAAATTGTATAACATCATTTATAGAAAATTCTAGAATGAACAAAACATATCAGTGGCTGCTTTTCCAGAGGTGGGAGGTGGCTGGAAAAAGCTTGAGAGAAACATCTTTGGGTCCGGTGGTTTCTTCTGACCATAAACCAGCTCCCCATGATGGATGCAGTCCTTATGTGATAGAAACGCACATATAAAAGTAACATTCTGTTTTAGTATGAATTCTTTCAATCTAAAGAATACACTTAAAGCCCGAGCATTTTACTCATGTCACTGATTATGGGTAAATACACACAGCCTAAGAGAACGACCCAGGTGATTCTGGGTCCTGTGTCCAGAATTTTCCATTCTAAAACTGTTGCCAGGAATGACAGTATTTTTCTTTCTCCACTTGGGAGGTGAGGCATTTCCAGATACTCTTCTTCCTGGGAACAGAGATGATTTCTGAAAGCAGTGAGTGACAGGACAGGGCCGAGCTGGGTCTCAGACCCACAGCACCTAAGAAGGTGAAGAAGGCAAGCTCCTCAACCCTGGTTCAAATCCTCACTGAACTGTGTGCTCTCACTATAGTACCTTCCAAGTGGCTACTTAATCAATCATCCTATTAAAGAAATGTGGACAAAACTAAGATTCAGTCGTTGTAGTATGTCTCCCTAGCAACAGGGGTGGTTTACAGTTTTAGGCTTGTGTGCATCGCCTTCACTGTCTGAAGAGTGTTCTGTCTTGCTAAGTCCTAGTAGACTCATAAAGCCACGTTTCCCTGAGCTCCGAGTGTGACTCACGGACGTGTGTGTTTGGACATGATTGCAGAGCTGGGAGGAACTCTCTCTCAGAAGCAGTTAGAATTTTATGTAGTATAATGTGGGCGGACTTTCTTAAAGCAGAGTTTCCGTTTCAAAACTATTTGGGCATTACCCAAGGATTGAAAAAAAGACGGAGAGGCAAGAGGTGAAATACAAGGAACAATAAATTGCCTCAGTGAGAGAGTTTGTCCTCTGACTTCTACCTCTGTTGCTGCGGATGGCATACTACACCATAAATATTCGATTATATATCAGAGCCCCCTTGAGCCTGTTTCAGTACCAAACCCTGCACGACTTGAAGGCCTGTCCAACAATATTCAGGCAAACGTCGTTGGTGGGACAAAATAGAGAAAGGAGTGAAGCACTTATTTTCTTCCAGCCTGAAAGACGAGGAGCCCTCCAGGTGGCGCCTCCCTGCACCCAGACTGCTGCCCAGGCCGCTGGTTTGCAGGGCCCCGGCAGGGCGGTGGTGGTGGCAGTGTTTGGGTCACACTTCACGCCGGGTTCCCACGTCTCCTAGGCTTTAGTCCAAGGAACGGGGACACTGGGGTATTGGGCACGTTTTCCCTTAGGGCAGTAACTTTTAGAATACATAAGGCGTTTTCAGAAGTACATAATACTAAGAGGTGTTACTGACGTGGAGGCCATCCAGGCCTCCTCCCAGGCTGCAGCACACCTTTGGTTCACACCTGGGGCCCATTAACCACATCACCATGTTGTTGCTTGTCTAGAAGCAATCACGTAAACCACAGCATTGATTTGGGAGTTTGTTCAGGGAATTTGCTCTGGGCTTATGAAAACTCTAGTTTTGTTTGCCAGAGAATTCCCGGGTTCCATTGTCCTACTAGAGACAGTAGTTTGTCCCTTGCACAAGCCAATACTTTTGCTCTGGACCCCTCTCTAGAGGTGCAGACAGGCATGCCCTAAAAGGCTCTTGGGTCATTGCTCCAAGGTTCATGTTGGTACCTAGGCAGAGCTGCCTTGGAAAATATTTCTGAGCCTGTGCTGCCATCTAATTTAATATGGGCAGCAGCTATGTCTGTACCGTGTTTCGTAGTTGTTATTATGGAGGCCTCAGAGGCCAGGAGGAGGTCCGCGTGGCCGCCTGTGGAGAAGCAGAAGCAGGAGCCAGGCTAGCCTGTTTCAAAGTCTGCAGTCTTTTAACCAGACTCGACTGGTTCATGACTCCGGGTCCACTTCCGCACACCACCCACCCACCTCCTCCTCCCTGTCTTCCCTTCCCCAAGATTAGATCAGGGAACATTGATAGCCTTTTAGAAAAGGAGGAAGGACTGAAGTCATCTGTTCAGTCCGACAGGGATTTCCCTTCCAGCTCTGATCATCACCTTTCACCCTTTGAGTTGGGTGTCTGAGGAGAGGAGGCCCACGTGGACGCGGCCAGCTGGGGATGGAAGGGGTCGCTGCCAATCAGAATGCCCGAATGACCCAGGCTGCCGTACACCCGGCACCTACTCTGACCTCGTTCTCTACGTGTCTCTGAGAGCTTTGCTTTAGGTGGGAAAAGGAAGGGTTGCTACCACCTCTGACATTTCTTCTATATTCCACACTCTTAACTTATAGTTTCTGGTTTAATAAAAGAAACGTCAGGCTGGAGGGGCTTTAGCAGCTTGCCCAAGTTCTCATAGCTCTTTGAGGGGAGAAAACTCGAAAAATGATCTGATCCGACAGGCAGATCAACACAGCAAGTGAGGGAGAAGTAGGCTTGTGCAGATCACCGTGAGTCTGAGGCTGCAGGGTCTTGCTGAGGTTATTTTGTTTTCACTTTTTTTTTAACCGCCTGTGTAAATTATGAATAATAAGAACCCTGTCTCACAGGATTAAAAGCCATAATCTGTGTAAAAGCCCAAGCACCCAGTTAGCACTCAGTCACAGGTTAACGGTCATGACTGTTTCGTTACATCACTTTCCAGGGAAGCTAAAGCACCGCACGGCCTCCTCTCAGAACCTCAGACTCCCCGCTCTCCCTCCATGGCCTCTGTCTCTTCACGAGGGTTCTAAGTCACTTCTCAAGCCCTGCATCATGAAAGCTAAAACTGTTCCCTCTTGCCCTCCAAACTTGCTCTTCCCGTCTTCTCTGAGGTTTTACATTTTGACAGCACCACTATCGACTTAATTGGCCACCATAACAATAAAAGCCTAACTTTATAGATAAAGAAGCTTATATTAGAGATTTAAGTGGTTTTTCTAATCACCACGCAGAAAATTAGGACCCCAGCTGAGATGCCAGTTCAGGACTAACAAGTTGAAGATGCTTTTTATCTTCCTCACGCTCCTTCCTCGTGTTTTTTCTTCGTTTGTCTGTTCACACATTCACTTGTTTACTCCTCGGGCCTCGTATTGCTTCTGTCTCTGGCTGGCCTGGGGCTTTAGGACAGGGTGGCCCAGAGCACAGAAGCTGCTGGTACTTCAGTTTGGCTCTCAGGGAGACGCTGCACGTTTCCCCTTTTCCATCTTTGCTGTCAGTGTGGTTCTTCTCAGGTGGTATCAAGTGCAGGAAGTTGCTTCCTGTTTCTGGTTTACTTCTGGAGTTTGTTTTGTTTTACTGTAACTGTCTGCTAGAGTTTATAAAATACAAAATGAATTTCCCTCATTTATTTATGTAATTGTACTTATCCTCCTTTTCTCTGTTAATAGACTGAGGGTGATGACATATTTTTAAAATACCCAATCTTGTATTATTCACATACTCCTGAGCCGGTCAAGCCGTTCTGTTGATATGCACCGAAATTGGCATAGATAAAAATATCTGGACTTGCTTTGCTGATATTTTGTTTACCATTGTTGTATTTTTATCTATCAATTAAATAGGTTGGCAATCTTCTTTCTTAATGAATTTTCCTTGTCTAATTTTGTTAGTAAAATTATACTAACTTCATAAATAAATAGAGAAGTCTCTTTTTTGTCTATTATCTAAAATAGTTATTCAACTTTTTGAAAAATTGGTAGAATTCACTAATCGGGTTCTGGAGTTTCCTTTGTGAGAAGAACTTTAACTGATGTTTCCATCTGTAAGTGTTATGGGATTAAATATGTTCTCTATTTCTATTGAGGTCAATTTACTTTTTTCTAGGAATTTGTGCATTCTACCAGAGCTTTAAATTTTATTATCATAAATCTGTCAGAAGTGTTTTGTTTCTTAGAGATTAAAAAAAATCTATTATATATGATGTCATTTTTCCTTTCATCTATGGTATTGATTTTCTCTTCCTATTTTTTTCTATGAAATGTGACAAAGGTTGTCCGTATTTTAATCTTTCCTATGTGACCTTCAGGTTTTTTCTTATGAGAGATGTGGAATAGTTTGATAATTCAGCGACTAATGTAATCAGTACAGGATGTGGTTATTTATTTAATCCTCTTGATTATCCATAGATTTCCCCCCGCATCTGCGGTAACTCATGGCAAATTAGCCATAATTATTGGCTCAGTGTCCCCAATCTACCTGAATTAGTTGTATTATTACAGCTGCAGTCATGGTGGAAGGGACTTTCACCTTTAGATTTAGAAGGTGTAGGATCAAGTTCCAGGTCTGGTACTTACTTGACGTAACATATTTCCACTTTTTTTTTTGTACCAGGGATCGAATTCGGGTCCTTGTACTTTTGAGGCAGGCAGCAGAACCACTGGGCTAAATCCCTGGCCCTACTTCCACTTTCTGAACCTCAGTTTGCCCATCTTTTTGGTCACCACTTTTTGTCTGGGTTGTTTTGATGCTCACCATCACCCTAATGGCTTTCTTAACCCCTTAGCAAAAAAACTGACTCTCTTCAGCACTCAGAGCCAAGGATAGCTCCAGGAGGTTGAGAGCGAAGTCTTGTGAGATCTGTTCTCCTGGCTCGTTCCATCACATCGAGGGCGGCTTCTTAGGTCTCTCAGATATCATCCTGGTCTAATTCTTGGAAATGGGCGTCCCACTCCCAGAAGGGTGTTAGGCGAGACCAGGTCGAGCCTAGCCCTTAGGGGAAACCCGGGGCCAGTATTCAGAGGGCTGAGGTCGCCTGTGTGTTTGGGGAGAAGTTTTTAGACTCGCGCTTTCTGGTTTATGGAAAATCTCAAGCACAGAGATGCATAGTCATGTTCTGAAAGGCCTTTTAGGCACATTTCAGACCGGGCCGGTGAAAGCACAAGGTGAAATTCTGTGCGTGGAAGTGCCGCACAGCTCTCTCGTGCAGTAGTTGAGCTTGATGCCCCTCCCCCCCTCCCCCATCCACCTGCTGATGGCTCCATGATGGCCTGGGGATGGGCAACACATCCAGGCTGGGCTGAGACCGCACTCGCCACCCTTACTGCAGGTCCTCACTGGGATATTTTGTTTGCTTAATGGGATTTCTTCTAGAAAAGATTTATGACCCTGGGTTCCTGCCACTGAATTAACTGCCAACTTGCTGAGCCCCGAATTTGACTTGGAGGCTGCTGTTATCAATCCGCGCCTGGAACGATGGCGCCTGAGATGTCAGAAAGGAGGAAATGAGCGGTGCTTCCGCCTCTGGGCCTGACTCATTCACATGAGATCTGTGTAGGAAAGAACACCAGCAGTGTTTGGACTGAAGTACGCAGACAGCCTGCTGCCCGTTCCTCGCTGCCTTTCTTCAGATGTCAGGGTAGAGCTGCTGAAGCAGGTCCTACGTTTTCCCGAGGAAGAGGAACCGCCATTATTCATGAAGGTGAAGGGGCTGCTGGGAAACGGCTGAAGGCTCAGTCTGGGAATGTCATCGGTCCAGTCCTCCTGACTCGACTTACGCCCAGGAATCCATTTGAGGCATTTCTTGTACACATGGAATTATATTCTGAGGCACTTCTCAGATTTGAGGTATGTGAGCCTTTTCTCCCCGGCAAGCTGATAGAACCCGTGGAAGGGGGAACGTCTGTGTCCGGCTACCAGGCTAGTCTGGCACTCAGTGAAAGAATGAATGAAATTAGATTTTCAAACATTGATTTCTTTTTGTTTCCTAGAGTTAGAAAAGACATTGGTACAGCAGGCATGGTGGTACACACACACCGGTAATCCCAGCACTTCGAAGGCTCAGGCAGAAGGAAAGATTGCCCCGAATTCAAGGCCAACCTGGGCTACACTGTGAGTTCAAGGCCAGCCTGCACTACATAGTGAGACCGTGTCTCAAAAAATACCAAGAAAGAAACACAAAAAAGCAAAAAGAAGAGAGATTGATAGCGCCCTTGCAGTGCATTTCGTCCCTGAAATCTCATAACAGCAATACCAGTACCATGGGATTAATACCTAAATTTCAGTGCCATGTGTCTTCTACACATGGTTTCCAGGAAGTTGTGTACATTTTGAAAACATTTCATCCCTATAATGGTCCCAGGGCCCAGGCACTATTGTAGAGTGAGCATCTGAGATAGACAGATGCCTTGTTCAGAGAAGCCTGGCTTGTAAGTGCTGAGATCCTTTGAGTCTGGGGCTTGTTTATCAAACCCCTACTTCATATCAGCGCGCTAAGGAAGACATTGTTTTCCTCATCTAAATTCAGATAGCTTGCCAGACTGCCCTGTTGACATACAGCTAATACCTAGCGAATATGCATCGATAATGAAGCGATCCCAGCTGCCCCTGCGTGGTGATACAGCCCTGAGCTGACCACATTCCAGAGGGGCGCAGAGAGTCTAAGGGATGTGAGAAACAATCCCTCCTTCCACAAAGTAGTCCTCATAGGCAAGTCAGGACCTTGCTGTTTTTTCATATATTAAACCCAGATTGTACTCCTATCATTTGGGTTTACCGATCCGAATTCCATTCTGCAGAGACACACAAAACGCCCAAACCTCGGTTGTCTTAAAAATCTTCTGCAGATAAAAGCTAACAATGGGAACTGACGCTTGGTGTTTGTTATGCCAAGTTCCTCCCAAGGAGTTCTCACAGGTGCGTTCGTGGAGCCCTACGACAGCCCTGCGAGATCACTGGCAGAATGGCCTGTGGGCAGACAAGTGCCACACCCGGGCCCACAGAACTGAGCTGCAGAAGGACGAGGAGCTGGGCCAGCGTCAGATGTGCCCTCCTCACTGCACTGATTTACGCCCTTGGTCCATGGGTGTCTCCTTTATTTTCTGGCCTCTCCGCAGCCTGGTTACCTTTTCACCTTCATTACACACTTCATAAGCTATCAGTGCTTCAGGTATGGACTGATCAAGGAGGGGGAAGGGAGGGGAAGAAGAGGAGCAGGAGGAGAGGGAGGGCTGTCGTCTCCTTTCCTCAGTGGAATCTCAGGCCCTATTCCTTTATCGTGGTAGCCATGGCCATGGAAACCCCTGGAACCCTCATGCACAATCTTCCTTATTCCACAGGTTATAGTAACTTCTTTCGAGTACACAATAACAACTTTTTGTCTTGTTCCCATTATATTAATCTTTTTGTGTTTATGTGGTTTGGTTTTTTGTTTGTTTTTGTTTGTTTGAGACAGGGTCTCAGCGTAGTTCGGGCTGGCCTCAAACTCACAGTGATCCTCCTGTCTCAGCCTTCCAAGTGCTGGGATTACAGGCAGGTGCCACCATGCCTGGCTTTATTCATGTGTTTAATTTTGGCCTGTATGAAATCTTAAAATCTTAATTTTGTCACCAGGGCATTAGCTGTCCCTTGCCACAGCTATCCAGTACCTCCTTCACACCGCCCAGTGGCTTCCTGCCTAGCCAGCTCTCAGCCAGAGGAGGTACTGGGAGGCCAGAGGAGCAAGAATGAGATGGGTCCAGCGCCTTGAAGCCTGGCTTGCCTTCCCCTTTGTGTACAGCCAAACATTTACATTCATTCATAACATGCTGGGAGTGGAACACACCAGACAAGAGAGATCCTTTTCAAAGCATGGTTGTGAGCTCGTGGCTGGATGGACACTGTACAGAGTGGCCCTGAACATCAGGCAGCCCAGAGAGGGACCCCTCTGCCCATGTCCTGCCCGGGACCTGTGGGGCTGGCCTTGCCCTTCTTTGGCCACGCGTTCCTTGCTCACGAGGGAGGCGTGGAATTCCTCTCTCTGAGCTAGTGTCCTTCACACATTTGGGGCCTGCTGGACAGGAAGTCATCAATAATTGCTAGTTGCTGTTTTGTTCTAAAGCCAGAGTTAGTCAAACCTGGCCTGGCCTGCTGCCTGCTTTTGGAATGGAGTGTCGGGATGCAGCCACACCAATGTGTTCACGTTTTTTTGTACATTGTCTATAAGCTGTTTTATGCCACTGTGGCAGAAGGAGTTGTCAGAGAGACCCTAAGACCCATGTAGTCCAGAAAAATCCCTGTCTGGATAAAGGGCGGGGATTCCCCAGCTCCCTTGTCATCCTTGGACCTGGAACCTTGGCGGATCACTGCTGATCTCCGTCCTCTGCTTCTTCATCTGGAATAAAGATCCACTTTCTACTGAAGAATAAGTACGCTGAAAGCTGTACCTTAGAGATCCCGCTGTCATTTTCTTTGCTTGGTAATTCCGCATTTTGCTCACCAGACGTTTGTGCTAAATTCCTGCGATACAGACACGGGTAGCACGTTGCTCTTCATCTTCCACTCACAGATGGAGAAGTGGAGGCGTGGGAGTGCTGAGATCTTCCCCACCTGTACAGTTGCACACGGCACTCTGGGGCCATGGCTGGGTCTGGAGGAGAAAGGCAGTGTCAGCTAAACTCTTGAGTGAGCGAGCTGGTGCAGAGGGTTCCAGAAAGCTTCCCACATGGAGGCCGCTGTGAGGACCCCAGACAGGCAGCGAGGAGATGACCCCGTGAGACTTTTGAGCAGCATTCCCTGTGCCTGGCACTGCCGGAGCTGTGGGGACCCGGGCACTGGGTGGCAAATAGGCAGGGGTCAGGGCTCTGCGGGAACGGGGACGGACCTCAACCTAAGTCACTGTGTGTGCCATTTTCAGTCAGCGCCCTGCGTTGGCCTGTGTCCATACCGTCCCCCATACGCATATGGAGACTGGATGTATGCGCATTGGGCAGGAGCCTGTCCCTCTCTGTCGCACTTGGAGAACCCCATGCTACAGTCCTCCCCAGGCGAGCAAACATCTGTTGGACTGGTGTTAGCCTCTCAGGCTGAGGGAAGGTTACAGGACCAGCCGTGGGCAGGTTACTCCCCTGGGGGCACTTCCTGCTCTGGGACCATGGTCTTGGTTTGCCCAAGAATCAGTGGCTGGATGCCTAAAAGGGGGTGGTTCCAAGATGGTTTGTATTTGGAGGTCAGCGATTCCCCCTCCCCGCAGTTACACCTGCTTCACTGTACTCCTGACTCCACAGGTAAATAAATACTCGGCACCATTGCCCTGAGGGGCCTGCTGACCACGGGAAGACCATTTGGTCCTTAGTGCCTTTTAAAATCCTTGCAAGAACCCACCTACCTGGCAGAATGGAAGTGAAGTGAACATTGGAAAGGGAATAAAAATGATGATTCTTGGTCTGGGGATTTAGCTCAGTGGTTCTGCCGCCTGCCTCACCAGCGCAAGGTCCTGAGTTTGATCCCTGGTACCAAAACAAACAAACGAACAAACAAAACCCACCACCAACAACAAAATAATGATTCTTGTAAACAACACTGCCAAACCAAAGACAGGCTTAGGCTGCTTCTCACGCCTGTCAGGTGCCTGTGGGGTCCGCGGGGCCAGGAGCTGCACCTGCTCTGGACCCTGCCATTTTATCAGGACTGTCTGGGGTTACATGTGTAGCCAAGTGGGCTGAGACAGACTCCCGTGTCGTGTTGCCCGGAGAGGCAGCTCCCGCTGAGTCCTGCACTCTGAGAAGAGTGAGGGCCTCATTTCCCTCCCTCTACAGGGGAGGAGAACGAGGTCTAGCTGTGGAAGTGCTCGCCCCGGGCGAGAGAGCTAGATAGCCACAGAGTTGCAGCTGCAGTCCAGGTCCCCGACTCCCAGGGCCAATTCTCTTTCCACCACGCCTCTCAGGAGGCCTAGAGTTATATTGCCTCTTCCATCATTTCTTGGGCATTTTAGAAGTATAAATGACCTTCCCTCTGCATCTCTCCTCTCTGTGTGACCTAGGAAAATGTTATTAAGGGAGAGGCGTAGACTGCCTTTGGTCACCAAGTCGCACTGTCACCCAACAGCCCTCAACTGTGAAGCCTCTCTGAAGGTCTGGATACCCAAGTCTTCTCGCCTCCCACTGGTCTCCTTCCCCCGATCATATTAGAAAACTCACAGTTTGTTTTCACCTCCCCTAGAGTAATGAAATACTTCTTTTGCTTCCTGTAATCTAAGTCCCTTTTCTGTTGTTGTTTTTGTTTCAAGAAAACTCGAACATATCAGAAGGGTTTCCTGGCTCCTTAGACACCAGCCTGGTAAGAGCGTCAAGGATTTGCCCACAGCCTTTTCTCATTAATAGCCTGTGTGTGCTTTTCCTTCCAAATGTCATCTGGCCGCCCCAACAAAGATCTAATTGTTGGCAACTTGGCCCCTTTGCAGACTTGTGCTTTCCCGTGTGTTCTTTTGAAAGCCCCACAACTCCTGCCATTCAAATGAAACAGTGCAAACATATTGAAAGTGACTTGGTGGATTGTTGGTTTGATGACCACTTTTCACAACTTCCCTCCTTCTTCTTTTTAAACTGAAGATTGGAATTTTAATTGCTCAACCAGTTTTTAATTCATGGTGCCCAGAAAGGGCATGGTTTATTAATTAGTTCAGATTATCAGGCGCTCTGAACTGGGCCCGGCTGCTTCTTGATTGGTTTCAACAGCTCTTTGCCTGAAATTACTCTCTAAAAAGCACAGAGAGGTGTAATTATGCAGACATAGCTGTTCAGTGCTGCCAGGTTAAACCCTCTGTTATGCATACACATTATGGTGTCTTAAAAGGCATTTATTGAAATGCCATAGTTTAATAGTTCAGTCTTACAAAACCAAGCTCTCTTATGTTACAGGCAACTGCCTCTTAATTGAATGTTTTCTCCCAGCACAGAAAAACATTGGTTTAAACACACACACACACACACACCCCAGAATTGTGAAAGACAGTATTACTTCATGGTTAAAAAGGAAGGACCTTGAAGGCCATCTGCCTGGGTTTGCCTCATGCTGTGGCCATGTCCTAGGACCAGATTCATTACACATGTGATTTAGCCTCTCTCTGCTGCAGGGTTTTAGGTAGAATGGGGACAGTTACTGAATTGTGATAGCTAATCTTGGTTGTCAACTTGACTGGATTAAGAGACACTTGGGCAATCTGTAAAGCTTATCTTTGGGTGTGTCTGGGTGAGTCATAGGTGTGTGATCTTGGGGATTGTACCCGGTCCCTGTCCTCTTCCTCTCTGCTCTTGTCTTGCCCTTTTTTCCCTATACCATTAGTTGAGTGGCTCTGTCCACCATGCCCTCCTACCATGATGCTTCTGCCTTGGAGCTAGACAACCATGGACTGAACCTCTGAAAACATGAGTCCAAATCAACCTCTCTTCCTTTCAGTTGTGCATGTTGAGTATTTTGTCCCAGCAATGAGAAGCTGACTAATACAGCTCTAGCCAGTTTCCTAGGTTGTTGTGAGGTGTAAATGTGTCAGCACACAAGAAACACTTAGCAAAGTGCACAGAACATAGTTCTTGTATTTTTAACGGATTGCTTTCACACATTCACTTGTATTTATTTGTTGTAAAGTCTAGTTTGTTAAACTCTAAAAGAATGGGGAATGGCGTCGTTGTGGCAAAAACCAGGAGTTATTCCCTACTATCTGGATCTGCACTAAGTACCCTAACCTAGAACTCTTTTTCCAAAGTGACAGCCTCCCCTCACCAGTTTTCAGCTACGTGGTGACAAGGCTATTCAGAGTAAAGAATTTTTTAAAAATTGAAATAGTCACTGTATTTTTTTAAATCACCCTTCGTATTCTATACCTGCTTGCTCCACCTTTCATATCTCTCAGTCTCTATTTTGCATTTCCCATCTTTTTGCAATGTAATTTCATTTTATCTACAATGCATTAATTTTTCTGATATACTGTTGAAGTTTTCATTCTGTTCTTATTGTTGTTGTTACTACTAGACATTCTGTTTGGTTCTTTTCCCAGTCTGTTAGGTCATTGAAAACAGCAATCTCTGCCTGAGTCCTTCCAGGGCTCATTGGCTTTAGTAGATGAACTTCTGACTAGCAGGTAGGAGACCACATTTGTTGGAGGGTTCTTGTGCCAGCTCTTGCTCTTGGTAGCTTATTTCCTTTCATTCAACTTATTTTTAAACTTTTATGCCTAGGCGATTCATAGGGATTCTTTCCTAGAAATAATTTTCCTTTCTCCACAGAGGATTTGGGTTTGATTCTGTTATGCTCCTGGAGACTTGTGGGGTTTGGGACCTCCTTACACCAGGTGCAGTGCTGAATACAGCTGGTCCCATCATCTACTTACCTCGTGTCTCCTTTTCTAGGCTTAAATTCTTTGCATCCGGAGTCACTTTAAATGAAAATTAATTGATAAATTTTCCTGAAGGAATTAACTTTTAAGTTAGCACCCCAACTTGTTAACTTATTTTCTGTCTTTTTTTCCAATTGCTCAATCGAAAGGGTTCTCCTACATTGACTTTCCTCAGTTCCATGCACTTTCCTTGAGGTATTGTTTGCAAATCTTGCAAATCTCCTTTGCAAATTACTCCCCACACAGGAATTTGTGCTTCCAGGCCAAGACCATGCACACCTCCCTGGGCTCCCATCCCCAGACCACAAAGTCATGAGATTCTTTAAACCTTAAATTAATGCTCAAGAATGTGGCTTAGGTTTTGTCTGGCAGTAACCCTCCGTGGCCCTGGAAGTAGTACTGTTTTTAGTATCTTTGCGTTTAAATACCATCAACCGTACTTTCCAGAAGCTCTTTGATTTTCATCTTTGATTTTGCCACTCTTGTTCACAGACCACAGTGAGAATATCTGCTTCCAATAAAACAAAGTCCAAATGTGTTAGCTTGTTGTTTTGCATCCTGCATCTAAGTGCCAGAGCCAGAATGTGCTCTCTAGTTCATCTGACTCTGGCTCCACCCCTCACTAGCGGTGTGATTCCATGGAGGATAAACTGAGCATCCGTGTTCTGGTGGGTCCAGTGGTACCAGCCAGCAAGGGAAACTCCACGTAAAGCCCCCAGCTCTGACAGGAGAGAAGAGTCAGCCCAACAAAGCACTTCTTCCTGCAGGGTCTCAAAAGGGGAGAGAGAGGCCTTCCTATTTTGTATTGCTGTGAACACACTGGCATGAGATACATAAAAGATACTTCAGCTGTTTCTTCTCTAGACCTTAGCTTCCTTCTTAAACACAAAACAGGACCTTAAAGAGTAGTTTTGAAACTTAAATGTGGGAAGGCACTTGAAGAAACTGGTTCGATACTCAGCACTTAAGGGAGTATATGATAAATGTTTCTTCTTTATCCTCTTTCAAATGGAGGACTAATTTTCCTTTCCCATGAAATTGCAATAAAAATTGTAAACCAGAGCATCTTACACAGAAGAAGGACCATCGCTTTTCATCTTCCATCTAAGTAGGTGGCGGAGTCAGATTTCATGAAACGATATAATCTCTGGTCAAATCAAACTCTCGTTCCACCATTCCGTATAAAAGACAGATATTTATCTCTGCTGTTTAAAAGTCCTTGCTACCCTTTCAGATCAATTTCAAATGCCGTCCATTCCGTGAAGCCCCGATTCCTGTTCCCAACAGACTCACCCTGAGCTCCAGCCCAGAGGGAAGAGCAGTGCCATCAAGAGGAAATCTTTAACCCGTCCCCACTGATGCTCCGACGGCCTGTGCATCGATGAGTGTGACTGCACGATCAAAAGCAGTGTTCTAGCTTCTACAAAAACGGTTTTAGAGATTTAAAATCTCAGGGTCTTCGAAAGAGTTCTAATTATTCTGCCTCTCCATGGCGTAAGTCTGTCCTGCTCGGGTTTCCGCGTTTGTTCTCAGGTATGTCTGTGTTCCTCTCTAAACACAGACATAATGTATTCCTTAAAAAAGTACACTTCATCAGTAATCTTTCTGCTTCTGTAAATGTAGCCTGTTCTAACAAGTTCACGGCAACCATGGGCTGTGCAGTTCTGTGCTCTTACATTAAGTGAAAACCCTGGAATCTTCTTGTAAAATATGTGTTGGTTCCAAATGACTTCTCTGCCCTGTATTAATCCAGTGGGTTTTGCTCTCTGCAACTGAGTTCCCAGTGTCTGTCCACACCACTTGCACCTGGGTGTATTTTATCTGCTCATGAAACTGTGGGGTCCATTTGGTCCACCCTGATGTGCCTGGAGCCTTCGGGTTGTAAGGGGTTCTTGCAAGGTGCTTCATGTCTGCTATAAAACCTAGCTATTCGATTTTGTGCTGTAGCTTGTGTGCTTGTCATGTGTTCGACCCTAGGTAGGAGCTTCTGCCTGGGGCCCATTGCTTCCAGGATTCGTGATCTGTGTTGGGCTTAGAGAGGCTCCTCAGAGCAGAGAGACAGCTCTGAGTTGTTTTCAACTGATACCTGCAGCTAGGTTGTAGAACAGGGGTCCAGATGGGACACTCCCTATGCCTGTGATTCGTGAGTGTAGAAGCTGCTCGTGGTCTTTTCTGCCGTCTCCCACACCCTGGCTCTATCAGGGGTGAAGGTCTGGAAGGAATCGCCCTCTGGGTGTAGTGATGTGTGCTGGGTGGGACTTGGCCATAGTTCCTGCAGCAGAGACCCCAGCATGGGGCTGATGTGAAGGTTATAATGTTCCCGCTGCAGGCTCCAAGGAGCTCGTTGCCTATGTCCTTGAGACCTAAGGACCAAGCGCTCAAACTCAAAAATGCAAAAAATTAACAAATCAAAAAGATAACTTCTACCACTGAGACAAACACATCAAACACCAGAACCTCAGCCAGGCATCATGGGGCACGCCTGTGAGCCTGGCACTCAGTACCCTGAGGCAGGAGGACAGCCCTGAGTTCGAGGCCATCCTATGCTATCTCATGAGTTCAAGGCCAGCCTGAACTACCTAGCAAGAATCTGTCTCAAAAACAAAAACAAAAACAAAAAAAAAGGAAAGGAAAGAAAGAGGGATCAGACTTCAGTTTGCTTCTTTATTCACATTCAGTTCTTGTGTTATTGTTGCTCTTTTAAATTTTATCAAAGTAATATGTGCATATAGTTAAACATGAGAGTCCTATAAAAGGTAGTAGACAAATTGTAAAGGATCTATTTCTCCATTAACTTGACTTTTATTTCCACTCCCAAAGCTAACTTCCTAGTGTTTTCTTGTGTACATATCCAGAAATAATTGTAGCTATAAATGTATATAAATTTATTATTTTATCCAAAGATATTACAGTAGATACTGTCAAGTTTGTGTTTCCACTAAAAAAGATCGTACAGTTGTTTTAGTGAGCTGTATTAAAATTTATTAACTTGCCATTTTTTAGTTTTTATCTCTGACAGATATTTTTGCCATAGAGTATGTATTTTCATTGTGTGTGTGTGTGTGACTATTAAACTGAAAACCACGCCTTGCTTCTGAATAGGAAAATGGTATTGTGAGCAGGGAATGTACCTGCCACATCCCTTATATTCATATTAAGTAATACATCTATTAGCCTAAGTTATGCTTTCTCACTCTCTGCCCATTTGCTGTGAGCCTTCTTCCCAGAGTGCTGCTTAGAATCCTAAGACAGACACTGTCATAGCTGAAAAAAGCTAAAAGTAATTCCCAAGCGTAGGACCTCGTAGTAGCAAGTTCTAAGGTACACCAGGTGTATAATTTAAATAGTAAGGTAATTATGCTGCAAGGAGCAAAAGTCCCGAATCTCAAAGAGCTTCCCTGTTCAGAACCTGTCCCGCTGAACCTGTCAGGAACGTGGCCTGTGCGGAGACTGAGTGTGGCTGTCTTTCGCTTGCAGTGAAGTACATGCGGGAAGCCACGCCCTACGTGAAGAAGGGCTCCCCGGTGTCGGAGATCGGCTGGGAGACGCCGCCCCCGGAGTCCCCTAGGTTGGGGGGCGGCTCCTCGGACCCGCAGGCCTCGCAGGCCTTCTGCTTCCACCGAGACCAGAAGAGCATCCCGCTGAGGATGTGCTACGTCACGCGGAGCATGGCCCTGGCGGACCCCGAGAACAGGTGAGACCCGGCGCCCCCTCCCTGTCTCCTGCCCGCAGGGTTCAGAGGGGCCTGGGCCACGCTGGGCTGCGGACCTGGGAAGGCTCCCTGCTCCCAGAGAGTAACTGGAAGGGCGTTAGAGACGGTGCGCGCGCGTGTGCTCGTGTGCTCGCGAGTTCCAGGTCCCCCCCCCATTCCTTCCATCCACGTGAAGGATGCTGCCCTGGGCCTAGGTCCTGGGTGGGTTTCTCACACGGCCGTGCCTCAGTTTGTCACCTACAGGGCGGGGCAGTAACTAAGCTGGCGGTGTGGCGTGAGGCCTGGCGTGGGGAGGCCCGGGGCCCCCGCAACTCGGGGCGAGAGCAGTGGGCGAACCTGCCTTCGGGGCCCTGTGGGGCGTTGTTAAATGGGAGAAACCTACAGCTGCTTTCTGACCTAAACCTCTGCTCAGAAAGGAAAAGGGAGCGGCTCTGGCCCCAGCCCCAAGGCTGGACGGACGTCACTCGCGGCAGTGAGGAGGAAACCCAGCCAGGAGCAAGGAAGTGTGTGGGCCCCTTTCCCCCCAAATACCTGACTTTAACTCGTCTGAAGAGAACATTGTCTATGTGGGAAGAAAATAAGAGACTTAAAGACAGGAGCTGAGCCCGCAAATGGGGACCCTTGGTGACCCCTGCATCCACGGTAAAGAGCTAAAAAGTAAGAGCTCCGCCTCTGGGCCTCCCTGAACGCACCTACCCCGAGAGAAGCGTCTGGCTGGGTTCAGAGGGGCTTGGGGTCGGGAGATCCAAAGGAGTAAGGGCGGAGAGTCATCCTTGGCTCGCAGCTCAGGGTCCTATCTGTCCCTGCCCTGGTGAGCGCCCTCTAAAAAAGCTGGGTGGACCCGGGGTTCCAGCCGGGGGGTGGGGGGGTAGGGCTCATGCCCCGCCCACGTCAGTTACATCTGCACAGGGATTGGCCGGCGGCCCTGTCAGTCAGGCACCTGCTCAAGGGTAGGGAGAACAGGCCAGACCCGGAGAGCCCTTGAACCCGCTCCGTCTCCTGTCTGTGCAGTTCCCCCTGGATTTCTGCCTCTCTCTCCTGGGCCTGCAGTTGCTGTCTTTGTTGTAGGTGTTATGAGTGATTTCTTTCAATGGACTTCGCTTGTGTTTCAGAGAAATTTGAATTAGTTGCGTTTTGAATAATTGGCGAATTCCCCATGATAAAGACACATGTCTACTGTTGTAGAAAAGTTGGAAGAACTAGTGATATTGTGGGGCCACGGGGCTGCAGGCTGGGTTCCCACCTGTGGGCCCAGTAGAGGTTTTTCCTTTGCCCGGGGTGAGCGTGCCTGTTACCCGCGTCTCGGGGACGCACACCTGCCTGCTCCAGTCTGTGACCTCGTGTCCCTGCTTGATCCCCTTAACAGTGCTCAGCTTCTGCCGTTGCTCCCCTAAAACACTGCGGTGCAGTGGTCCTAAGTGGCCAGTGTCGTACAGCCGCCGCATGGTGTCACTGGGCCGAGCCCCTGCCTCACGAACGGCGACCACGTCCGGAACCACCTGTTTCCAGAAAGTGCAGACGGACTGGAGAATTGCTGGGGGTGGGCATAGAGCATTTACCACAGTGGGAAGAAAAGTGGAATAGATTTCTAGGGTTTCTTCCCACAGTGGCGTTCCACGTCAATTTTATATATTTTATATTTTTATTTTTACTGGTCCATAATACAGTGCACAACGATTGTATTTGTGAAGGTACATCATACATCTTAATTCTATTTACTTCCCTATTCCCCGTGCCTCCCACCATCTCTTGGTCGCCAATTATGTTTTAAAGAATGTTTTAGTAAACGTCAGGCCTTAATCCAAATATTGGCAGCTTCACCCCATGTGTGCAGCCACTGGAGGAGAGGGGGGTTTTAACTTCTATGCGCGTGTGATGCTCTTCAAACTCACGGTAGAGGTGGACCTGCGGGGCCTCTCCTTCAAGGGATAGAGAGTACCTGGGGGTGAGAACCAGCAGGCCAGTGTGGGAAGGGAGGACCCAGCTCAGGCGTCAGGGCCACACGGTCCAGAACCGGTGCCAGCAAGGAGATTGAGAGCCTAGGGGAGACCCGCCCCTGGCTGAGGGAAAGGAGCCAAGTAAACAGATATTGATGAAATCGTAGCACAGCGTACCCATCAGACATGTGAAGCCTGCCAAACACAACTTGACACTGAATAGAAGAGACACACATAACACAAATTTGGGGGGGTTTTTTGTTTGTTTGTTTTGGTACCAGGAATCAAATTCAGGACCTTGCACTCACAAAGTAAGCACAGTGCCACTGTATTATGACCCTGGCCCACAAAGTTACTTTTTAAAGGTGAAAGACACAGGGCCTGGCAAAAGTGTACAAGGCAAATTCAGAGTAGCAACAGCAACAGAAAGCATCGATTTCCATCTTGTTGTGTGATTAGGGAAAGTGCAAGGTGAAAGCAGAAAATAAGGCAAGGAAAAACTGATTTATGCTGACGGCCAGAATTCTCAAGGAACGTTCAGTTCACAAGGAACATTCGATAGATAGAAACGTAAACCAAATGAGACAGCAGCAGCCTTTATAGTAGAAACTGCAGAAAATACAAGAAGAAATAGACACATACGCAGATTAGATAATGTAATATACACACTATTCTCCATCCAAGACAGGAAAAGTGGAGAATAAACAATAAAGGATAAGCAAGATATAGAAAATCCAAACTGCATAATTAATAAGGCAAATCTAGATACATTGCAGACTTTGTAATAGAACATACTCTGCAGATCCACTTAAGAGTATACACAAAATTAGACACAGATTAAGTCACAAAGAAAATACTGAGGGTTGGGCTGGGGATTTAGCGTAGTGGTGCCGCCGCCTGCCTTGCAAACACAAGGTCCTGAGTTCGGTCCCCGGTACCAAAAAAGAAAAGAAAATACAGTGGGTTGCATAAGGTAGAAGTAATGCAAGCAACATCCTCTTAGGCTAATGGAATAAAACTAGAAAACCAATAACAAAATCGAACCACGGAACACCTTTCTGCTTGGGTGTTTAAAGACACTGTGTCATGTAACTCTTGGGTCAAAAAAGAAATAGAAAATAAAGATAGTATTTTAAAAATACTGAACACAATTCCATGTATTAAACATAAAAGAGAAAGGAGGAGAGGATGGAGTGCGGCCAGGCATGGGTCCCACCAAGCCCAAATCGCCCTCCCGGTTACCAGCACTCGGGTCTGCCCCAGAGACAGCCACACCGCTCTGGAAGTGAGAACTGATGCAGACAGTAGATTTGGGGTCCAGCCCCGTCCTGGCTGACCCCAAGCCCAGTGTCCTCCTCTGACTCCCGCACGTGGCAGAGCAGCACACCTGAGCTGCACGCCAGGGGCTCAGGGGCTCTCCTGGGTGCCGAAACCTGGGAGCTGACGGCAAATGTCTCAGCATCTCCAGACTGCTCCCCTCTGCTGGTGACACACAGCTGCTCATGGTTTGCATGGAAACCTCTGATGTTCAGTTTCTCAACTAGAAACAGCCAAAGCACAGCAGGCAGGATTGCTGCTCTTTCAGTGAAAAAGGTCACTCAGCAGGCTCTGAATCCACAGTAATATCTCTCCGCTCTTAGCTAGCAGTGATTGCTACATATTTTTTATTCTCCTCTTCCACGTCTCTTGCTTATCATATTCTGCTCTTTGCCTCTGTAGCCACCACCTAGCTCTGGCCACCTCCTTAGACCTTTAGATATTTAAATCCATTTCCCTGGGGTGGGTGGAGCTTTGTTTCTCAGCCCATCACTTGCTTTGCACCTCACCCACCAAGGGAAGAGAAACTCCCAGAACTCACTCATCTGGTCAGAATGGCTTCTTGTCACCTGCAGTATTTAAACATCTCCATATTTCATTAAAAAAAACACACACACACTACATTTTATCTTTCCTAGCTGCTGCTTTTAGAGCTTTCAATGACACAAACAGCCCACTGCGGCGCGTGTGCCATGGGTTCACAACCACTGGCCTAGAACATAATTTGGCTGGAACTAGAATCCTCCTAAGGAGAAGGGAGTGGAATTACTGGCAAGTGGCTATAGACACTGTGCAGAAGTCAGTAGAATACTACTCAATAAAGTAGAAGAAAGTTTTCTTTTTCCAACTGCATTTTAGAAGAATAAGTTAAACACCATCACATTTGAAGCTAAAAACGAACAACAACAACAACAACAACAAAAAACCCCATGAGCATTCTCTTTCAGATGAGGAAATTCTTCCACTTAAAATTATAGAGTGTGTCTGTCACCAAGGATATCATTTCATCAGGCTCAGTCTGTCTGTCTGTCTGTCTGTCAGTGTGTCTGTGTGTCATTGCTTCTTATTGAAACAAACCCAAGAGAAGTGTTTTTTATTGAAGAGAAAGGGTGTGGCGATCTTTGTGTTTGCTTGAACAGTGCTCACATTCTGCCTTTGAGAGTCATGGGAAGTGGCGTATGTAGTCACCTTCTACAGTTGTGCTCAAGGCGACTGGCAAGAGGTCAGTTCAGGAGGTTGTGTAGCACAGGTCAGAAATAGGAATCAAGAAGCCCTGAGCCTCTGCCCGAGGTCCTGAGCTTGCAGCTCTGCAGAGCCAGGGCTCATCCCTGGCTGGAGTCCTTCCTGTACGCCTTTGCTTGTGACCTGCTGTCGGTCCTTCCAGCATGCGTGGAGTGCTTGCCTCTTTTTCTCTGGTGGGTTCAGACCTACGTGGCCGTCTGTCTGATGAGGGAGAGGATATTGGCGTGAATGGCCAAGGAGCGATGCTTCTCAATAAGAACCCTTGCATAATTTACACCTTTATACACAACAGTGCACAAAAGGCTCATTTTAATGAGCTTGAAAAACCTTTTCATAGCCTTGTTATTTTTAAGAAAATCTATTTCCTTCATAAAAAAAAAACTTCAGCATTCAGACTAATTATCATACATTTCTAATCAGTCGCGTAGGAATTAGGAAGGTTCCTGCAGTCGTGAGCTCATTAAAAGCTGTCTCTCGCTTGCCTCGGTAGACTTGAGGACTTCATCCACCTGCAGCTCCCAAAAGGTTCATCTACACCCTGGCTGAACCCCAAGCACCATTCCAGCAAGAGTTGCTGCCTCTCTTCCACAAGGTCTCAGAGAGGTTGAACTTGACCATTTGAGCATGCAAGGATTTTTGCTAATGTTGACTCTCAAAATAGAGGTCTTGATCCCTTGCTCTTGATACATTAATTGAACTCCATTTGGTTTGCAAATAGCTGCTCCAGAATTTTCCAGCTGAGATAATGAAGCCTGTGAAAATCACCCCGGTGCTATCATGCGGGCATTTTCCGCTCAATAGGTATCACCGTACTTGGCATTCTACAGTGGGAGACGGGCTTCCCTCCCTTCTTTTGACACACACGTGTGGAATCTTGTTTCCCTAGGGGAGAAAGGGTTGGGGACGCAGAGCCCCGCGTGTACATGTAGAGGCCAAACTTGAGCATGTAAGGCACATGTCTTGACAGACACTCCTGAAGGTGCTGCAGTGGAACTCTTGACATTGTTGTTATGCTCATCTGATTCCGATCTGTCCCATAACTTTTAACTTCTAGACAGATAGATAGATCTGATCCCCAAGTTCTGTGCTCCGTGCCTGCTCTCTGTTTATTTGTGCCACCACTCTGAGAACAGCTCATAGAGATCCCTCCCCCATCACGGGAGGGCAGTGGATATGGCGTCAGCCCACTTTTGGCAGGACGTTCACTACAGGGTTTTACGGGGCAGTGGGCTGTGTAAAGGAATCAATAAGAGATGAGGCCACACACAGGGCTTCCCACAGCAGGGAGACGCTAAGGAAACGGTTCCTGTGACTTGAAGACGACAGCCCTGGGATGGGAGCAGGAGCCCACCGGGGCTGGGAGAAGGTCAGGACCCACGTCTTGCTCTTCTTCCACCATGGAACCTCCGGTGGAGGCGTCCAGTTAGCTGCGTGCAAGTGCAAGCCAGAGGCTAGGAGCCCCAGGGGTGCCACGTAGTGTGTAGGATTTGACATCTTGGAGCACATGGCCAGGAAAGAAACGCAGAAAAGGAAACTACAGGCAAAAATTTAAAGTAAAATCACAAATTAAAAAATTCTTCCTCTTTGAAAATAGGTCTAGGGCCAAGGATTTAGCTCAGGAGGTTCCGCTACCTGGGACCCGAGTTCGATCCCTGGTACAAAAACTAAACAAAACAAAACGAAAATAGGTCTGATGTTTACAATATAAGTGATACTAGTTATAAGAAAGTGGGGTTACCCAAACACTTCATTCCCTGCCCTTGGTGGGTAAAACACCGTGAACACTACCAGATCGCTATGTGTAGGTTCCTGTCTAACAAATGCCCCACTGAGGGTTTCAGTAGAGATTTCTTTTAGCCACCATGTTGTGAACTTGACAGATAAGCGACATCGGGAGCTCAGAGGGCAAAGCAGTTTGTTTTAGCCGAGCCGGCAGCTGCGGCAGGCAGGGCAGCGTGGCGCTGGATGGGTTTGCGGGGGTGGGAGCCTCTCCTTCCATCATGACAAAGCTGTAGGCTGGAGCAGGCACAGGCACAAGGGCCACTGTCCCCACCCCAGGATGGATGTGACAGTGGGATATGCGTGCAGGCATTCTGTGGACAGGACACGTGAGGACAGGGAGCAAGTGCATTGAAGCAGTAGCCCACCATCGGGGACCCAGCACCAAGAATGCAAAGTCTTGTTAACATTAGTTTGCTGTTGTCTGAAATGTCAGATTGTTCACCCTTTATGCACACGCTTTCTCTTACAGTGTAGTGCACCCCTCCTCCAATCTGGGATGAAACCCTCTGCTCTTCTGTGAAATTCACGGTAAATGCCATGGCCCACAGTCTGTTTTCACTGCTGTGTTATTAAATATTCAGACGATCGGAACGTATTTCCCGACGTTACCTGGAGACACAGCACCAGGTCCAGAAGTGAGAATTCGCAGAGTTCGTTTCTCGAGCACCCTGATGATACTTTTCTGAACTGCATCCATTGAACAGTCACGAAAAGATGATTACATTTCAGGCTAGGCTCACCCAGGCTTGATTACCAGCTTCTCTACTCATTATCTGGGTAACTTTGAGCATTTAATGTCTTCGAATTTTTAAATTTATGAAATAAGGGTGATAGCACTTTATGTATATACTGTTTTTAGAATTAAATCAGTTCATCGTTGCCTAATATCTGGAACACAATACTCCTTGGAAAATGGTATCTCTTCCTGTTTCCCTTTAGTTTGAAAAATACCCAGCTCTCCTAAGAGTACCAGAAGATTCTTCCAATGACCTGAGAATTGTTATGCATTTTTTACATAGTTTTATTAAGTGCTGGGAAGTCCTGGGTAAAATATTGAGTTGAAAATGATAAAACCGTGGTTTCAGTTAGATGAAAACCACACCACGATTTTAGACATTTCTGTCTGATCCCCATCTATACTAGCTGGCAGGTGGAAGAACTAGGTCAGGTTGCAAATAGCTCTTTAGATTAATTTCTCCAGGAAACACAGAGGTATGCTTTGAATCCCTAAAAAGGTGTAGAATCCTACCAAGGCCACATACAGGTTTACAGAAAGACTCCAATAAGTTCTGATGGCACAGTTCTCCGTCCTGCTGTCAGATGTGAGGAGAAAAGGAGAGTGGCATGTAAAACAGGGTGTATGATCGAGAGTGGAACTCTGAAACAAATATTCCTGCTGCCGAGGGAGCAGTCGCAGCACCCTGCTGGCTCCCATGTGCACCGGGCTGCATGGCCCCCGCTCACACCTACACAAGGTTATGCTAGCCCGGTCACCCACCGTCCCAGCTGCAGAGGCCATGTACTTTCCCTGTCCTCTGGTTCTGCAGATGTTTCTCCTTGCTCTATCCTTCTTTTCTAAATCCTTCAAAGTGACAAACACTGCTTTGCAGCAGATGCCTATGGCTTTTGCTGTCTGTGGAAGAGAAAAGAGTTAAAACTAACTGGGCATACAGCCCTGAATTGGAGGAGCTAATTAAAATTGTTTTGTTGTTGTTGTTGTTTTAAGCAGCGTTCGTAGAAGCTGAGAATTATTGCTCTCATGGAAATCACTGTATCATAGAGGAAAGAACATATAGTTCTGAAAACAAGGACATAGGTTTAGCTCCTAACTCTCTGAGATCTTAAAGCCCTTATTTTACCTCCCTGAGCCCCGGCTGATCTATCTATAAGATGTGGTTAATAAGACATACTTTTCAGAACTGCTACAGGTCTTAACTATCTGTCAAAGTGTGTCACCTATGGAAAAACATATAAAGCCATTGAATGAGAAAGTACACAAGGTATGCCTTCCTAGAACATGAAGTTCATTCAGAATTTTGGGAGAAAGCCTGGCGTGGTGGCGCATGCCTGTAATCCCAGCACTCAGGAGGCTGAGGCAGGAGGATCGCTGTGAGTTCGAGACCAGCCTGGGCTACATAGTGAGTTCCAGGTCAGTCTCAACTACATAGTGAGACCTTGTCTCAAAAAAACAAAAAACAAAAAAGCCAAAAAAAGATTTTTGGGAGAATAGAATTTAAGATTTATTTTCATAGACGTTAAAGCTGAAACATGAGACTTTGAGACTTCAAAACATTTTTTTACTTGCATGTATTTTGGATCCATCCTACATTCCCCTAAAAGGGAAAATTTATTTATTTCAACAATGAAGAATTCTCAGAAATTTATATAAAGAACAGTATTTGGCAAATATTGGCAGTCAGGTTACAGTGAAAGAAAAACCCATTTGTAACTTGAGCAGAAAGGAATTTAATATAAGCAATCAGTTGCCCATAAAAAAATTGTATGGGTTCAAGGAAAAGACTTTAGGTTGAGTCTCCATTAATGATGCCCAGAATTCTATAAAACTGATATGGTTTAGGGAAGTGGAAAACCAGGGTGTTGCCATGGAAATACTGAAACAATACAATACTAGAGCAGTGACCCTAGAAACCAGAAAACTTGGGGTGA
Organism: Fukomys damarensis; assembly: GCF_012274545.1. Taxonomy (NCBI): domain Eukaryota; kingdom Metazoa; phylum Chordata; class Mammalia; order Rodentia; family Bathyergidae; genus Fukomys; species Fukomys damarensis. The sequence continues at coordinate 5,149,488 of NW_022900917.1, forward strand.
AGGAGCTGGCACCTCACAGTGGCTTCTTGACATGCAGGAAGCTGGGGATTGGACATGGAACTCAGGGCCTCCTCATGACTCTTCTTTTTAGCACACCTAGCTTGTTCTTCAAAAGGCAGCTAAGACATCAAGAGTACGTCCTCTTCTTCACTTCTGCTGTCCAACTCTTATGAACAAATACAAAATTCTAGAACCCTAGCTGCAAGGGGATTAGGGAAGTTGGACATTTTAAGCCTTCTGTCACCTGCAATACAGCAAGCATATCCTAAAGAAGGTACAAGGAGGCTGAGGCGGTCCTTGTATGCATCACACAAGGAGTTGGCCACATGGTAGAACTCAGATGAGGCTATTGCTTTGCCCTTTCCTTTGAAAGAATCATACCAAGAGCTTACATGGAAGTCTGTGCCTAGATTGTTTGGGGAACTTACAGTATCATGATCCTACTGGCTCAGTTTTAGAGTTCTCAACATAAGTATTGTGGAGAGATAGTCATGCTCACCAAATCGTCTGCCTCCTTAGGGTTTTCTGGGCCCTGTGACTCGTCTGGCTAATAAACTCTGAGCAGAAGCGACGTCTGCCCTTGGGAGCTGAGGCTGCAGTGAGCACCTGTGTTCTGGCAGTGAAGTAACAAAATGGCAGAACTTCCTTCAGCCTTGTGTGCCAGGTGACCTAATGGGGCAGATCCTCACCTCAGCCACCTCAGACCATTTCTGGATGCAAAGCATGTTATTTTCATACGCTTGCATTATGCTAGGCGACTGAGATTCTGGGATAAATGATACCAGGGCATAAAGCTCTCCTATCGTTACTAATACAGCCATCATGTAAATGTAATGAGTTTAGTCAAGCTGGTTAATATTTATTGAGAGTCCCCACGAAGTCTCACGAGGCAAGAAATGTTTACTAAGTGGAGTCTCTCTTTTCCTCACTTGAAACCATTTTTAATATAGAGCCTCCAAAGTCTCTATGCCTTTCTTTGTGTTTGTTGGTATCCAAGAAGCACCAGGTGAAGGACCCTGGGCCTTTTCACACTTGGAATATGTGAAAAGCATCCTTCGTTGTTGCGGCGAGAGCTGTTGCTTTAGGAGACTGTTGCTATTTGCAGCCAAGCCACATTCCCACTATATCTAAAGAACACCCTTGTTTGAGGGGAAGCCCTGTCTCTGTTTGCCTCAGCAAGACTGTGTGTAACTAGAGACTAAGCGAATTCTGTTAGGGCTAAAGGCTGGAATTTGTGTGCACGTTCATAGCTTTTTTCTGCCTTCCTCACTACATTTGAAGATGAGCCACCAATTTTTGATCAAGAACAGAGTCTCAAAAGCACTTTGCTCTCTTATTTGCTTTTGACCTTTTATCCTTTCTCTTATGTTTTTATCAGAATTTGCTTCCACTACAATAATTCTCAAACTTCTTTAGAAAAAATCTTACCGTGTCTCTTGTTACCTTTGCTGCCTTGTGTGTGCCACGTTGTTTCTGCTCCGCTGTGCCTATTTGTCGTCCCTACCTTGCATTTGGCTGATTATGGACTGAAACCTCTACAAACTGTAAGCCAAATAAACCCTTTCCCCTCTAAAAAAGAAAAAGAAAAATCTTACCATTGCAGGATTGATGTGAAAATCAGTTGAGACTGTGAGTGTTAACGTACTGAGTAAACTGTGAAGCTACAACAGTGTCAGAAAGGACACACTCCACTGAAGATGTCCTTATGGTGTCATCTCTACGCTGGGGCCCCCCACAGCCCAGGGCCATCAGCAGCGTGTGGTGCAAGCTCGCCAGGCGGACCCCACTTTGGTTACCCCACACGTGAGCGTCCTGTGTGGCTGCTGCAGGTTGACTCGTGTCTTCACTTGATTGACATCTGTCTCTCTAGTGGCTCCTCAGTGTGGCAGACCTGCCTGCTCCTCTTCCCACACCCACCACCCCATGCCCAGCCCAGCAACCGGCTCAGAGTTGGCACTGAATGCACGGACTGGTGTGTGGTGGAGGAAGGAGAACACGGAAGACCGGGGACAGACATGCTCCTCGGCCTCTGTTCAGCGCCCCACACTGCGCACATTATCAAGGGACAGGGCCAGGCAGACGCTGAAGATTTCATCAGCTCAGATCTTGGTGAAGCCCCACGACCGCCCTGGTCCCCAGATGGAGACGTTCGATCGGTGCAGTCAGCACATCAGGCTGCAGAAACCCTGGGGCACCACTTGGAAGAAAAAATGACCACCGTGCAGCACATTTGATTTTATCGTCCTGAGGGAACTGGAATTGCAAGCTCTGCTGGCCTCCCCGTGAGAGCTGCATGGCTGTAAGATTGTCAGGAGCAGAACCCCTACTTCAGCACGGCAAGGGTTTCCATTGCAGTTTGTGCCCTTTGGCTTGGAACTCCTCCTTTTGAAGAGCCTTAAACTCTAGCCCAGAGGGAGCCCTGGGGAGAAGAGGCTGGCTTGGCCCGGGTCTGGGGAGGACACTGTTGCTCCCTTTCCCTGAGGCCCTGGAGCCAACCAGTTGTAATGAAGCTAGAGAGCCCTGGCTGCAGGGCCTTCTGGGCATGGGATGCAATTTATGCCACTCCAGGCCGGACAGCTGCCCCTGCATGTGCCTGCATAGCCTAAGGATGGCTTCATCCCATGGGAAAGCAGAGTCCAGCCCACATTTCCATCAGGGACCAAGTAGGAAGAGACTCCCATGGGCATTTTCAACAGGGGAGATGGAAGGCGGACCCCTGGTCAGCCAGCGGTGAGCAACAGCAGGAGGTGCCTGCCTCTCTCAGGCTAAAGGGACTAAGTGCGACCAGATCCCAGGGCAAGGCCCCTCAGCAAACATAGGAGCCCTGGAGAAATGCGGAGATGTCTACTAGGTGGTCTCGTGGCCGGGTGGTCACCTGACCGTGGTTTTTCCTTCCTCCTTCCCCGATCCCTCCTCCCAAACCTGGTGACCCCTGTTGGTTGGAGCCACGTGACTCAGCAGCCTAAGGACGCCTCCTTCCAGTGGTGCTGAGCAAAGCCAGGCACAGTGTGTGGAATGGATTTGAAGGCAGGCAGGCCCAGGAAGGCGTCTGGTTCTTCTCTACACCTCTAGGCCACGCACTCGGTGAGCGGAGAGTGACTCGCAGATGCACCTCGGCGAGAGCCCTTATGTGGAACAAGTCACTTCACTCCTGGGAGCATGAGAGAGTACGGGTTCTGCGTGCTTACCCTAGCAGGCAGATTATTCTGCTCTTTATTGTCATTCAGGAGCTCTGCACCATCCTACGGGGCTTCTGTTCTCATGGCGTAAGACTTTAACGAGTAGCTCAAGTTACCTTTACCCCCACCCCTGTCCCTGAAAGACATTCTTCTGCCCAGGTCCTTAATGGCTATGGCTTCGATGTGCTTTGTATATTTCTTTGGTGGAAAACATCCTTCTGATCAATGTCCCCAGTCCATACAACCTGCATGGGATGTGGTCTTTGAAACACTTAGTGATGTTGGCAGTGGTGAAGTGTGTATGCTTCCGCAGCTGTGCGTACACATGCTGTAACACGCAAAAGCCACAAAAGACACGCAGTGAAAATACGTGTGTCTTTAACTCTTGGGTCCAGACCGTCTGGCTTTTTCCCCCAGAAGCAATGACGGTTTCTAGTTTTTTAGATGTAAATGTCAGTTTGAGACCGTGATTATTTCCCTGGAATTTCCAGCCGCAGGTGGATTCATTTCCTTGGGCTGCCATGACAAACCGTGCCTGGGTGCCTTCAAACTGCTCTACATCAAAGCGGCGGGCAGGACCCTGTCTCCTCCCAGGGCTCAGGCGAGGATGCCTTCTTGCCTTTCCCAGCTTCTGGTGGCCGCTGCCTGTCCTTGGTGCCCCGCGGCTCACAGCTGCACCGCTCCAGTCCCTGCCGCCAACATCACGGGGCTTCTCTGTCTGTGTGCGTCTCTGCGCACCCCCTTCTCTTAAGGACTTGTTCGCTGGATGCAGGGCCACCTAACCCCACGCGGCCTCATTCTAGCCAGTCCTGTCCATAAAGATTTGGCTTCAGACAAGGTCACATTCGGTGGTTTTGAGTAAACACAGATTTGCAGGGAATGGTGTTTCTCAGGCTTGCCCAGGGAGAAGACACACCTGGTGGGGAGGCAGGTGGAGGACATTCAGTGATTAAAGTCCAGATTCCTGGCCCCACCCCGGACCCACAGAACAGCACCCTCCAGAGAAGAGGCCTGGGAATCTGCAGCCGGTTTTCTAGACAAGCCTCATCAAGGGAAATGCTCTTTTGAAATAATCCAACAAAAACAAAGCTGCCAAAGTTGAAAACTCCATCCATAGGCCCAAGGTCAGACACAGGCTCTGCTTTTCACTAGTCAGCAGTCCCTCTGGGCTTTGGACTTTGTTCTTTAGTGAAAATCACATTGGCTCCTCCATAGAAATGGGAAGGACACAGTGTGTGAACTCCGAATGGTGCAGGGCTGCTAAGAGGAGGATCCGTGCTTGACTTGAACCCAGGGCTTGGGAGTCCACGTGCACCTGTCTTCCTTTTGACTTCAAGGGGAAGTTGTGCACAGGGTTATCTCTAAGAACCAGGTTCCCTCGAGAAGTCTCTAGCTTGATCGTATTCACAGCGCTGTAATACACGCACCCTCACGAAGCAGTGCTCGTGAGCACAGTGGCGTGTTGTGTGCCATGGCAGCGACCTCTGCTCGGAATTGTCACTCACCGGGCCCTGACAGAGCCACCCTACAAGCCCAGGTGCCCCTCAGTCCCCACTACCTGTGGCCAGCTTTTCTGCCTGCCCCCCACCCCCCAGAACCACTGGTGCTGTTATTCCCAGAAAGCCTCACTTTCAGGCTCCAGCACTTGCTGTACTGAGCCCAAGACAGTAAGTAACGACGCGGGGTTAACCCGGCTCTCTCTGATCCTGAAGCCTGAAGTCCGAGTGGTGTGGAAGTGTGGAGGCATCCGGTGGAGCCATCCCACTGCAGTCTCCAGATCCCTTCCGAAACTGCCCTAACCACGCCCTAGGGCGTGAGGCAGACAAAGGCCTTTCCCACCAAACTATGGTGCTTCTCACTTATTCATCATAAAGCCTAAAGCTCGTGCCACACACTGCTCTGTTGTATCCCAGTGCGTAGCACGGTGTCGGAGTGTGGGTCTCAAATTGTGGTCCCAGACCAGCAACCAGCCCTATGAGCGCCACTGGAAATGTGTCAGAGTGCAGATTCTCGGCAGGAGGACTTGGAGGGGGACCCAGGATTCTCCGAGGAGCCCTCCTGGTGATTCTGTCCTCAGGTGTTGTAGTCTGAGAGCCGAAAGGTTGACCCACCTCACATCTGCTGTTCAAAAGCAGGGTTCATTTGCAGTCTCTTGACTTTTGCGTACACAACTTTATAGCATATTTACCTTCACCCTGTCATTGCCCGGTTCTCTCTGAATTGGTTTCCTAGTGCAAGAGTTTGGTTCAGTCCATAGTTGATTATCCGGTACCTTTCTCAGTGCCTGACAGGTAGTAGGCGCTCCTTAACTATCTGCCAGTAGAATAGGGTGAATCAATGAGTACCAAGGAAGCTGGACCTGGAGTTTCCAGAACACGCTGTTTTTAGGAGCTGGGTGGAACCTCAGAGAACGTACCACCCTACTAGAGCAAGGTCCAACTGAGAAGGGCTCCTAGGTTTCAGCAGTGACTTGGCAGCAAAAGGAGACATGGAATGACATCGCGCTGTTTTTGGTCTCTTCCTGCTTAAGTGTGCCGCAAGGCACAGGCAGCAACATGTCACCGAGGGGCTTATGAGAAATGCTGACTCTCGAGGCCCATGGGATCAGAGTCCGCATTTTCATATGATTCATCCCGTTACAGTTTGACAGGCGTATTCATTTTGACTCAGTACGGGGCTTTCACCAAATGAATCTGTCATCCGTTAGTTGCATGTCCTTTTTTTTGTTGGTGTTGTTGCTTTCTGGAAATGAATTCAATTTCCTAGTGAATCCACACATGTGAGAAATTTACTACGGAGGTGGTGGTGGTGGTGAAATTAATTAAATTCACTCATTGCCTTGGAAATAAAGCTTTAACGAATGATCAGAAAAAGTTCCCTTGGTGCAGATGGGGAAGCTGGTTTCTCATTGAGAGCAGCACCAGCCTGGCAGAAAGAACACCAGCCGCTCCAACTCATGAAAAGTCAGCAAATAGCTCCAGACTTCTATGAAATGCTCATCCCAAAGCTGGAACCACAATCAAGGTTATAGGTAATCCAACCCCAGGATGCCATCAGTCGTGTCCTCCTTACCCCAACCTGCTTCGTCCTCTCTGGGCCTGGGCCAGGGCCTTTTGAAGCTTCATTCTGTCTGGAGCAGAGTCAGCTTTCTGTTATGTTCTGGGAGTAGAATTCATAGCAAGAAACAGACAATCAGCGACTCACCGACATAAAGTATTACCCTGTAGAGTTCCAACTCCTGCCCCTAAGTCCATTACTCGGACTGCTTAAGATTTGTAAAATCGTGTGGTTTGAGCGTCTTATTTCCTCCAGCTGTCCTTGATGAAGAATTAGTTTGTCTTGGCTGGAGCTAGAATGGGGGCAGGAGTATTAAAAGCATGGATAATATACAAGCCCTGTAATTGATCCCTTTTAATTATCTGTATCTGTGATCTGATGCTAGCAATGCCTTTGGGATTGATCCCTCTGCACAAGCAAAGTGCCCAGTATATAGTAGCTCCTCAGAAAATGCTTAGGAACTGAGCTGAAGCGAGTACAACTTAGTAAGATAGCAGATGCCTTCGCAGTGCAGGCTGCCCCACTGAGAGGACTACCTTAAGATTTCTCTTGAAAGGCAGGGTAGAAGACATTGACTCTGAGCAACACAGGGTACTAGGAACTGGATTTACTTTCCCGCCTGAAACAAAATCGGGCAAACTATGTGTTCCAGCAGTGCTCAAAGCCTTGGGCGTCAGGCAGTGACACTGGAGAGATGAAACAAGCAAGATGATCCTTGAAAATTTCTTCAGTTTACTGTTTTAAAGAGTTTTCAGGCCATGGTCCAGGGAAAAGGCAACTCCAGTAGAGCTCAGCAGACACCTTGAGTTGGGAAGACAGAGCTGAGGGCCCAGAAGCCCAGAACAGCTGGCAGTGCCCAGACAGGGGAGAGGGACATGCAGAGGGAATTTTGGGGATTTGAAGAGGTCCTAGGGAGTCCTGCTGAGTACTGATCAGCAGTGTGTGGGAGGAAGCTTCACAAAGCCAAGGGGCAAGTACCCCACAGGGCCGGAGGTAACAGTGCTCAGCCCTCACACAAGGCCGGCAACCGTGTCTGTGCTGCCAGATGTCATGGTCCATGAGACACTGGGAAGAGAAGACGGAAGTGCCTGCCCCAGCGCCACAGCACAATCCCCCCAGGGGAGACCACTCTGATCCTACTCAGAAAGCTTAAAAACAGCAGCGGCAAAGATCAAGTGCTTCCCAAGTAACTTAACCGTGTCCCACAGGGGAAGAACACCAAAGAATATTTTTAGGGATATAAAAATATCTAGCATTCATTACAATAAAATGCAGAGTGTCTGGCATCTACTCAGAAACCACCAGATGTGCAACAGATTAGGAGGACATGATCCATGATATGGCGGAGAACCAGCCCAGACCTGCTGTGGGTGTCAGGCTGACCCATCGTGGACATTAACACATTTCATGCAACTGCATTCCATATGCTTAAAAAGTAAGGACACAAAGTCATTTTTGTTAAAAAAAAAAAAAAAAAAGCTAAATCAAACTTCTGTAGATGAAAGCTATAATGTGTGAATGAAAAACAGTGATTGGAATTCACAGCAGATAAGACCCAAGAATAGAAAGTTTTCGTAGCAA
>NW_022900917.1:5157489-5200907 GCF_012274545.1 Fukomys damarensis
AAGCTAAATCAAACTTCTGTAGATGAAAGCTATAATGTGTGAATGAAAAACAGTGATTGGAATTCACAGCAGATAAGACCCAAGAATAGAAAGTTTTCGTAGCAAAACACCAAACAGGAAACATTATTGCTTAAATCATTGGTGAGCGGTGGTATGCACTGGAGCAGCCCAGAAGTAAGCTGGAGCCCTCAAAGGAACAGAAAGGCACTGGAACAAATAATGGCTGAAGACTATTCAGAACTGATAAACCTGCAAATGCACAGGTCTGCAGAAGTTCAACACATCCTCTGTATAAGGAATATGAACCAAATGAGACCAAGTTACCTGGTAACCACAGTGCTCAACACCAGTTACAGAAAGAAACCCACGCTGGGGTCGGGAAGTAGCTCACGAGTAGAACGCTTTCCTGGCATGCACAAGGCCCTGAGTGTGACCCTCAGCATGGGGATGGGGGACGACTCTGTGGCCGACTTTATCATGAGAAAACGTAATGAGATGATTAGAGCTATGTCATCCAAATATACAAGAAAAAAACTGCTCAATTAGAATTCTGTGCTCCACAAAATTAAGGTGAAATAGACTTAAACACTCAACAGACTTATCTCCAGAACACCTGCACTACAAAAAAATGCCACATATAAAATTTCAAAATTTCATCATCTTAAATGTACAACCTAAAACTCTAGAAGAAAATAGAAACATTTTGTGAATTTGAGTTTGGCAGAAGTTCTAGACAAAGCACAAAAATTACACCTTTTATGAAAAAAATGATATAAAACAAACATTTTTAAAACTTTATTCTTCAGAGAATGAAAACATAGATCAGGGAAAAATACCTGTATGTATTCATTCTATCTGATAAGTTATTTGTGTTTTCTATATACCATGTCAAGTTCCCATCCAATTTTTAGAAAGAATTGCTATGTGTTGTGGCATGCACCTGTAATCCCAGCATTCTGGGAGGTGAGGCAGGAGGATCTCAAGTTCAAGCTCAATGTGGACAATGTAGCAACTTAGTGAGAACTTGTATTATAATTTTAAAATAAAGAGGGGCTGGGATGAGCTCCATGCAAAGGCTCTGGGTTCCATCCCCAAGTACCCCTCACCTAGGTAAGAATTTATGCAAGCACTTCACCATAGAAGATAAGTGCATAGCAAATAGTCATGTGAAAAGATGTTCTACATCCTTAGTCATTGCAGATATGGAAATCAGAACCACAGTGAGATACCAGTATACATGTGCGAATCTAGCTAAAATTAAAGACACTGAGCATACCAAGTGTTGGCAAGAATGTAGAAGAACTTGAACCTTCGATACACTTGAACCGGCAGCCCATGCCTGGGTGTTTACCCAAGGGAAACGAACGTGTGTCCAAACCAAATACTCAGAGCACTACAATTTGTAGTAGCCCAAAGCTAGAAGCAGCCCACATGTCTAGCAAAGGGTGAATAGATAAACAGTGGCAAGTCATGCAACTGAATATTGCTTGGCAATGAAAAAGAGTGAATTATTACGCATACTACCGAACAGGTGAATCTCACAGTGATTGTTCTGTGTGAAGGAAGCTACACAAACAGAATTTATATTGTATGATTCTGTTTATTAAAATTCTAGAAAGCGCCAACTATAGTGAGAGAGATGGTAGAAAGAGTCTATCAGTTATCTTCCAATAAAGCTATTAAAATTAAATGCTGCTATAGAAATAATTTTCCAGATGAACTGGACTGTCTGTTACTTCTGAGCACCCTGCGCTCTCGGGCCTCTGTGTTCCTGGCGGTTGTGCCCCCACAGATCGGAACACCCCCTCTCCACCTGTCAGAGGCTTCTTTCTCCTCAAGTCATCTCAGATGCCTTTATCTTCCTGAAGGATTTCCTGGTGCTTATACTCAGCATGCCTTCCCTTCTTTTAATACACAGCGCTCTTTAACAGGGCACCTGTTCTGCCATGCATTATAATTATTTTGGAAGCACCCGCCGGACAAAGCTATAAAAGGCACGGAGCACATCTGACTTCTCTTTGTATCCCCTGCCTCCATGCATGGGTATTTTTAGGATTTAATATTTGGAGGACACAACTGCCTAGCAAGCCAGCATTAACTGGGCAATCAGAAGGTCATCATAAAATGTTCTCCTGCCACACTCCGCGGTGGCTACGGTCTAACCTTCCCTGCGTGACACGTTCCCTCCTTCGCTTTGCCTGTGCTGCCTGCCTGTCTCCAGAGATGCTCTGTTGGGCTCCCACCTCCAACGTCCTCCCTCCAGCCCACCGTCCCAGGCACGATCACCCACCGTCCGAGCTTGATCGTCACCCGACCTACATAGTCTGTCGCTGGCCCGCCCTGGGCTCTCTGCCTCGGTCGTCCGTGCACCTCCTGTCTGCCTCTCTGCACACTTCCAAGAGCCCCTGACAGGCTCCACCACATGTCGAGGTCACTCGTGTCGCTGGGGCCGCCGCCCTCCTTGGGATGCTCCGCCCTTGCCCTCCATCCGCCTTTCTCACCGAGCCGCCTTCCCCTCTTCCTTGGAGGGCCGCTGTCGGGCTCACCTTTCCGGTCCCCGTCCTTTGTCATCAGCCCGCTTCTGTCCGTAGAAGAGAAACAGACGCGCAGGTTGGATTTTTGCCGGAGGCTGCTTCGCTGTGGCCAGTGCACAGACCAGGCCAGAGCCGCGACCCGTGTGCCGCATGTGCCGCCGGGGCCCTTGCCCACCAGCCCCTCTCCCCTGCCAGACCCTGTGTGCAGCGAGCTCCCTGCCAGCCACGGCGAGCTCGAACTCAGCCTGTGGCAGGCTGCCCAGCAGAGAGCAGGCATTCAGTGAGTTTCTGAATGCGGGTTTCAAATGTGACGTTTATTTGTACTTGCCTTATCCCCAAACCTGGCTCTGTTCAGTTTCTTTTCTTCTTCTTTTCCTTTGGAGCGGGTGTATTTAAGTCTTGGTTACAATCGTATGTGCTAATGGTGGCAGGAGGCTGGATGTGGACTTGAGTCACATAACTCATACATCTGGAGGGAACAAACGTTTGGATGCTGCAGGGCAGAGGCTGGCATCTGACCACGCTGGGAGCTCAGGCCTCGCTGCCAGCATGCACAGAGGTCTCTCCTTGGTCTCCACACCCTTCTCTCCACCCCATGTACCTCCACATTGAGAGTTAGAAAACTTCTAGTTCTTTTCCTCCACTTTACACCGGTTTTCCTGTTCTACTGTTTTCACACACATACTCTTTTTTATTAAAAGTTCCTGAAGTCAAAAACAAAAAACTGAAAAAACTAAACCCACAGCTTTGCTGTTTCACAGGGAGGCTGATTCTGCCCAGTGACGAGTCTGACCCGTTGGCATTTACGGCAGGAATGAGATTGAAATTTGCGTCACGTGACCTCTTAAAATGCAGGATGAGCATTTGCATTATTCCGATTTTCACCCTCTCTCGCAAGCAGCATCGAACGCGTGACAATTTAAAACTTGTCTAGATAGTTCAGATATAGATTTTTTTCAAAAGAGCAATTTTATGGGTAGTTGATTTATTTGTTTGTGCTTGTGTTAAATCCTTCAGGTAATGAAAATGATTATTGCTATCTACGAAAAAAGGTGAAAGTGTCTTTGAGCAAAGACTTCCACAGGGAAAATAATTATGAAGCTGTCATTTCATAAAGACCTTGACAGTGGGATGTCTGCATTGTACACAGTGAGTGTTGCAAGTGCAGAGAGACCTACTGTTCTGAAGGTTAAGTTTGCCTCTAACACATCATGGCTTTTTCATTCTTCCTCCATTATCTAAACTTGGATAAACTTAATGGTTAAGAAATCCAGACCCTGAGCTCCATAATACTGTACGTGTATGTGTGACCCTGGATGTATCACTGGTCTCCAGAGTTTAATTGTTTTGACCTCCGAACTGAGTGGTTGGATTAAATGACATCCAATTCCTTCCACATTGTTAATTCTGACTCTGGTCTTTCATTTGTTTGTGCATGTCACTGGGATCCCTTCAGTGGTGGCTGCTTTTCTGTATTTACTTCTCCCTGCTAATTCACATTGCCTGTGTTCTTTCACACTTCTTAATCCCAGATTCCTTGAGCTCCTCTTTAGGACCTGCCTGGGCCATCCAGTTTATGTCTTCTCTCCAGTGTTCTCTCAGAACCATCTTTTCTGATCCCAGCTGAAGCATTTCTGGATGTTAATGCCTTTATGTGTTGCCTCCTGTAGTTACAGTCAGAGTTCCATTGCTGTGACAAAATACACAAGAGAGTTAACTCCAAAGGAGAAATGATTTGTTTTGGCTCATGGTTTCAAAGGGTTCAGTCCATGGTGAGTTGGCACCACTGGTTTGGGGACTGTACACCACAGCACATTATGGCAAGGAATGCAAGGTAGAACTAATAGCATCACACTTCATGGTAGCAAGGAAGCAAAGAGAAAAAGGAAAGGCCAGGGCACATTCGCATTGACCCAGCTTCCTTCTACTGGGCCTCACCTCCTAAAGGCTCCCCTGCCTCCCAACAGGACCTTGGGGTGGCAGCCAGGTCTCCAGTATGTGGGCCTCTGGGGACATTTAAGGCCCAAACCATCACACACAGGTAGCACATCGTTATGTGTATATGGTTCCTAGAGACAGATACCCTCCCTGCCTTTGCCCTTATCCTCTCCCACTTTTCTGCCCTGCTCTGTCTTCACAAAGAAGGACTCAGTAGGACTTCACATAGCGGATGGATGGTATCTGGGGGATGACAAAGTGCTCTTAGCTGTGTAGCAAGTTGTTGACCCCAACACCACATGGTTGTCTGTGGCTTACATAATTTATTGAGGTTTTAATAAACATCTGTATCCTAAAGCAGACACAAGTTTTCCTCTCATGTTAGGCATTTTTCACATTATTTGAAAACTTACTGCTTATTCTAGATGGATGGATATAATCTCCGTGGCAACAGGGACAGTATTTGTGTGGCATTCTCCTCTCCACGTGCCTGATGCCATGGCTTGTAGATGCGGACGCTCAAAAAATAATTGATGACGGACAAAGAAGCATTTCCTCACAGTGTTGTGAGTGGGACAGACAGGAAGATCTTACCACTGCACACAAGAGCTTTCTGTAAATGACTTAGGTGGTGTCTGCTGATGTTGCCTCTTAGTTGTCAGCCCCTTGGGTTGATAATCTCTGCTTTATTTGTGTCATCTTTTTGTCCTCCTTTGTATACTGCTGCCTGCTTTGGTGTCCAATCTGGGAGAGGCTCATAAAATCACACGCTGGTGGTTTCAGCCCAAGAGCATTTCGTAAATGGTCTGATAAACAAAATAATGCCACAAACCACTTCTGAATTAGCTGCGATTGCACTATCTGTGGAATCCACTTTCTTGTAGGGCATTGAGACACATGTGACTTTGACATACAAGAAAAGTTAGTTTAGAACTGAAAGACTTGGGCAAAGGGTTAAATGCCATTGTTGAAGGCTACAAGGGTTAATGTCTAGTAAGGGAGGAACCAATACATCTATAAAGGGGGCGGTTATAGCACTTGGATAACAGAGGAGGCCACCGTAGAGATGGGATGCAGCCATCGATTCATTTCGCCCAGCAGACACTTGTGTGGAACCTGCCTACATCTGCTGGCAGTGGCGATCTTAAGATGATGTGTGTCCTCAGGAACTTCCCGGGTGAAAGAGACTTTCAGGTCACCAAAAGCCACCTATTCCGGACTGGGCAATAAGGAGAAGTAGACATGGGCTGTTTCTGGAGACTATGCCAGAATACTTTCTGGAGATGTTAAATGGGATCAGAAATGCAGCCGATCCCCACTTCCATGCCCATGGCAAACAATAATAAATATTTACAACACTTTTTCTAGAACAAGGGCTCACCGAGGTGATGATAACCACCGAGACAGCCCTGCTCAAAAGTGGAGACAGGGCACTGGCCAGTGCACCGGCAGAATCAGGGTGTGGGTTCATCTAACCTTGACCATGAGAAGGTATTAATGACCTTAAAATGAAATCATGGTGGATCAGCATGCTCCTGGGGAGCACTGGTATTGGTAAACACTGGAAATTTGAGATCATAACGAAAGATCTTGATGATGGAGATATGTACCCAAATGTATCATGCTTCTTTCCAAGTTTGGGTAATTTTTACTTTTTTGTTTCTCTTTGTTTCTTGAGGCAGGGTCTTGCTATATAGTCCAGGCTGGCCTCGAACTCATTGCGATCCTCCTGCTTCAGCCTCCCACATGTTGGGATCACAGCTGTGCATCACCACGCCTAGCTTCATTTTCAGTTTTTAACAGTGAATCGTGCTGTCATTCTCTCAGCTGCATAACCCAGAAACCTAAGCGACAACCTAACATTTCCCTCTTACCCCTTGTAGTTTATCTATTGTGAAGTCCTGTTGATTTTTTTTTCTGTTGTACATTTTTTATTAACATACTACATACCATTTTTACCAGCAGTTACTACAAAGGACTTGCTTACAGCAAGCAACAATTCCTTCTTTAATCTGAAATTCATATCTAACTGGGCATCCTATATTTTTATTTGTTAAATCTAGCTGCTCTAGTTTAAGAAAATCTAATGCAAAGAAGAAAAAATAGGCCCACAGAATCCAAAACCAGTGCTCCACATTGGGCTGTGGGATTGCTTTCCATGCTCAGATGCTCAGATTCTAGCAACAAATGTACATTTATTTGACTTGCATAGCACCTTGAGCATTTACAAGGCTTTAAAAATAATCAGTGGAACAAGGTCAAATCACAGAGTATTTTGTGAGGTGAAGGCGAAACGTGTAGTGAAAAAACAGTATGTTTTCTCTGGTTTTGACATTCATCGGCTCCTCTCCTAAAACTGGTAAGAATATCATCCCCTCAGAAAGGCCACGGTGCTGACATTTTCCACCTCTTTTGTAAATGTGTGTCGCTGAAAACCTGAAGCCCAGCCAACAGGAGAGGCACCGGCTGGTTCCCTCGGAGCTCAGCAGAGCCGCGCACCATGTTCGACCTGCTCTACAAACAGGATGTTATGAGAAACAGCCCCAGATGTGGCTTCTTTTCCGTTGCGGAATCGCCCTCGGCCCGCTGTTTAGAGGGCCTCATCAGCTTTCATCAGGGCTGCCTGCTTCCTACAGTATCTGCATTCTTAGCTGGGACTGCAGTTTCTGGCAATAGAATCAACCCTAGTTGAAGACATTTGGGTTCTCTTGTATTTCCCAGCGATTGCAGAGAACTGTGCTAAGTTCTACAGCCAGCCACTTGGGGGCTCTGTCCTAGGGACCACACGGTGCTGCCCCCACAGGACGCCGCCTAAGCCCCCCATGAGCTGGCTGCCTCCCCTTACATACGCACCAGGACCCTTGGAAGCGGTCCCACGGGGACAGGGCCTCCCCTTTCCCCCTCGGAACTGCCGTTTTGTGTGAGTGCTCTATTCCCAAGCAGCAAGGGAGGACAGCACCTTGAATTCCGGTTTGTGCCTTGGGAAAGCTGAACTTTTAATTGGGGAAACTTTCCAACTCCAGAGGAAAGGGGCTCCAAAGATATTGAGCGGCAAACAACATGAAAAAATGTTCCCCACTCTTTCAAACAACACGCCGCATTTTCTAAGTCTCCTACTAAATAGAGAATGTGTTCATCAGCTTCGCTGCTACAGTGGGGGCCAGGGGCAATTAATTTGGAAAAAGAAAAGTTTTATTGAGCTCACAATTTGGAAATTCAAATCCAAAATCAGGTGACTTCTGGCGAGGGTTGCACATCTTGATGGGAACTTACATGAGAACAGCTGTTCGCGTCTTGAGCCAGGAAGCAGAGAGCACGAGAGACTAGAACCCCGCAATCCCCTCCCAAGGCTGGGCCCCCTGGCCTAAACACTGCCCGGTGAGGCCGTAGGGCCTAAAGCCCTTCGCTGAAGTCACCCCTCTGGGGTCCAAACCTTGACACACGGACCACAGTCAGCCCTTAGCAGAGCCTAACGATTAAGATGCAGGTTTCGAAGTCAGAAGAACTCGGTTTCCAGCCCCCGCACTTCCCCGTGAAGACCGGAAGAGCCTGGACAGGCCGGGCCCTCGGAAGGACCTCTCATCCTCTGCGCATGTGCACAGTGGGATTAGCGCCCCGCCTCCTTGGATGCCGGTGAAAGTAACGGGTTTTTTGGTGGGAGTTACAATCCCATGGGGCAAGTGCTCATCCTCATTATTAAAGTTGTTACCGGAGGATATTTTATCTTAGTGAATTATTTCACTGCTGATGATATTGCTAAAGGTTTACCTACATTTGTTTTCCTAAAGACATTTTTTATTGGTGTCTTTCTGACTACATTGCAATTGTTTTTTTTTTGTTGTTTTTTTTTTAATGTAGAAATAAAGATACCTCAGAGTCCCACTGACCAGAGATAACCAGTGTTGTTAATACGGTGCCCTGTGTGTGTCTGGAGGAAGGATTTTTATCAGCCATAGGAACTGCAGCTTTGTGGGACGGACGCCATAAAGACCATGTGGCTCGGGCTGCCCTCCATTCCCACGGTCGCCAAAAACACCGGCCCCAGCCTCCTCACCAGCTTTATCTGTGTTTCTCCAGCTCCACATGGGAGGGCAAAGGTCATCGGAAACCTTTGTGGCCAGGGTGCGAGTATTGTTTTCTTTATTAATTCTGTGTTAGGAGGCTTCAAGTCTTATGTGTTACCCTCGTTTCCAAACAAGAGAAGGAGGGCATGCTGGGAAGTATTCCCTGGCTGAGTGGAAGCCTTTGAGAGCGCAAGAGGGGCAAGAAAATTACTCTTTTATGGTGAGGTTCGCCGAGTGATCTCTGAGAAGCTGTGATATCATTCATGTGCCGTGCCAAGCTGGATCGAAACTGCACATCTTGGCACACATCTACAGTGAGTGTATAATTCCTCGGGGTTGGTTCGGGCCTTTATCAGAAATACTTCCATAGGCAGTATTTACATAACTGTGGTGGAGTGTGCGAATAAACACAGCTGTGGCATTGCCCTAAATATTTCTATTCAGCGGGGAATTAAAAGAGAACTTTATCGCTGAACTACAGATAAACACAATTCATCAAGCAGTGGTCAGTTCAACTGGGAAACAAAATAGGAGTTATAAAAGACCGGCCAGCTGAAAATAGCTCCAATCAGCTGCCCTGCGTTATTGCTCTGAAGCTCCCTCCCTCCCTCCTGCCCACTTCCAGAAATGTAGGACTCCTTGCCAGCATGGGGGTGTCTAGATCTGCTTAACCCAGGGAAGAAACTGAGGGCTTACTCACTGGTGAGTGGGGGGCTCCTGGGGCCCGCCTACTTCCAGGGCCCCCTTCTTCTCTTCTCTGGGCTACAGGGTTGCATGTTGGTGGGAGTATGTTTGCTGTGTTTTTTTCCAAGGAGGCTCTTGGAACTTCAAAGTGCTTTGAAATGGACACATGACAGCCCCAGTTGTAGGTGATCGCAGCTTTACGAGTTTCCTTGAGCGTCCATGGACACCTGCACAGGAAGGTGGTCACTGTGAGGGTTCAGTGTCCGCTGTAGCGAAGCCCCGCTCACAAGGCAGCCCAGACAGTAGGCATTTACTCCCCTTCGCTTCTGAGGTGGTGGCTCAGGAGAGTTGGATCTTTGTGGAGGCCTTGAGGGGTTAGCCCAGGGGTCCCAAGGGTTACCTGAAAACTGCAGCCCCTGCCTTGGCTACATCACCAGTCTCTGGCCTCACCTTCACATCGCTCTCCTCTGTGTCTCTCACAGTGTCTCGTCTGTCTCCAGTCTAGTGGTGGATTAGTAGGACAGTGAGAGAGCTCTCAGCCCGGCCCCTACTTTAATTACATCTGCAGGATCCAGTTTCCAAATTAGTCCCATTCTGAGGCTCCACGTGGACCCCAGCTTTGGGGAGAGGCCATTCACTTGCTATGCCAGGTGAGCTTTCTGGAGACAGGGAACGTGTACAGGACTCCAACCATGTGCTGTGTGCACCACACCCAGCACGTCCTAGGCCCTCCGTAAGGGTCCGGGAGTAGCAGGTGTGGGAAGCCAGCCATGGCCCACTGGCTTTTTGAAAGACAACATTTGTTCCTTTTTAAGGACTGCACGTGTTAAACTTGTTTTGACCCTGCACGGGGAGAAACTCGGACAGCCCCGAGGGCCGGGCGAGGGGCGTGGGAGGCGGGCGGGGCGCGCTGGGACCACTGTGCAGAGTGCGAGCTTCCCGGGCCGCGTGGACCAGGTGTTGAGGCCCGTGTGAACCCTCGTTCCCGTGGAGCGGGTGTTGAGGTTACTATGGTGATCCTAGCCCATAATAGTTCGGCCTTTCCCTTTAAAAGGCCGGTGCTTGCCGGCAATAAACGTCGCCTTGATCAGACTCTTGTCTTGGCGTCCTTCCTTTCTCTCTGCCCCATCTCCACCCCGCTGCTCTTTCAGGTTTGAGGCACTGCGGGACAGTGCTCTGCGTCGCCGGTTCGCGACAAGCAGGCTGAGCACACAGACCGAAGCATTAAGTGTCTCTCACTCCTCTGTGTGACCCAAGACATGTAGTGGATTTTCTGCTTTGATATCCACATGTGGTGTCCTTGCTTCATGCGTGGCCAGGAGAGTGGCTTTGTCACGAGTACCCGGCTGTACAGAAACTGTGGAGCAGGAGTCTCGATGATACAGTTCTTGTTCCCGCTCCTAAGAGCCCTAACATGCTAAACGTGCATTAGTTTGTCTACTTGCATGGGGTTTACAGGTCACAGAGCATTTCACAGCTGTAATCTTAAGTTTAAGCATTCAGTGTGTTTTTCAGTCATTTGCTGGGCTTAAATCTCCGTGGTGCTGACTGGTTCACAGCAACAGCCCTTGAGCCCTGGCCACATGATTGCAGCTGTTTCGGGAAGACAGAGATGGAAATGGGGGACAGGATAACAGGCGCCCTGCAGGAGGCAACGTTCTTGCCTAGACTTAGGACAAGGTGTTCAGTCAGTAGGTCGGTCCCGCCACCCTTCCTTCTCCTTTTCTGTTCAAATCCATGGGAACATCCCCTTCTAATGTCTGCCTGTCACTCAGTTTCCATCCTCATTAAACCCACCTCTGTTAATCTCAAGACTCGTCCTGACACCTACAAGCGTCGTTACACTAGTGTGGCACTATTCTCACATCCCTGTTTTGTGCTTCTACACTTCCCTTGTATCAAACTTTTTTTTCCTATAATGGGGATTGAACCCAAGGACTTTGCAGTGAGCTGCATCCCACCTCTTTTTCTGTTTTGTTTTGTTTTGTTTTTTTGGTACTGGGGATTGAACTCAGGACCTTGTGCTTGCAAGGAAGGCTCGGTGTCACTGAGCTAAATCCCCAGCAGCTCTTTTGTATTTTTATTTGTTTGTTTGTTGTTGCTTGTTTGTTTGTTTGTTTCGTTTTGAGGCAGGGTCTTGCTAATTTGCCCCGTCTGGGCTTCCATTTTTGATCCTCCTGCTTTAGACTCCCACAGTGCTGGAATTACAGTCTTGCTCTTGGCTTGTGTCATGCATATGTTTGGGTTTATTTTAATGACAGCAAGCACCACTTACTTGTTTCCCCACACTGCTTAGCTGTTTTTTACCCTTAGTTTTGTTATTTTCCCTTTCTTCCTTATTCTCTTCTTCCCTCCTCCATTCCTAATTCCTTTGCCCATCTTTAGCTCCTCCCACATCTGTAGATTAGCTCAGTGATGGAGTTGAAGCTGTCTTTTCAAAAGCAGGCATGACACTAAATAATCTGACCCGACAAAATAGTTCTTTGGAAATAAATTGTCAGCAAAAAGCTGCAGAGAGCCGGGCGTGGTGGCGCACACCTGTCATCCCAGCACTCGGGAGGCTGAGGCAGGACCTGTGAATTCGAGACCAGCCTGGGCTACATAGTGAGTTCTAAGTCAGTCTCAACCACATAGTGAGACCCTGTCTCGAAAAAAAGAAAAGAAAGAAAAGAAAGAAAAGAAAAGCTGCAGAGATGAAACCACATTCTGCCTCTTCTCGCTGGTTAACTCTGGCTTTGAGAGGTGAAGGGATCACCAGCTGCCTGTGGCTTGGTTCCAGCTCCACCTGGAGCCAACTCGCTCCTCTAAACTGGGCTTCAGATTGCTCTTTCTGGAGAAACGAAAGGCAGCTGGGGCGGGGCGGGGGCGCGTTACCGGCATTGCCCCAAATCTTTCAGAGTCTTGCAGAAGATTCATGCATCTTTCCCCCTCAAAATTTTTTTTTCCATTCCAGGATGTTAAAAATAGTCTTTGGAAAACTTTTGTAGTTTTTGTGGGGCTTGCATTTTCCTCTGAGTGCAAGGATTCTGGAAAGGAGCCTGGCTGGAGGGCCTCCCCCTGCCTCAGCGGGACGGGACCGCTCAGCCTGGGCAGATTTAGGAGGACTGTTCCTTGGAAACTGGAGGTGTTGCTCAGGATGCACTCCCCGGGACCTCTCAGGCGACCGTTACTGCGTGTAATTTTCCTAGTAACCTTCAGGATCCATTCTACAAATGAAGGAAATTGAGGCTCAAGCCTCAAGCCTCACAGCCAGCAGGTCTGGGAGCTGCTTTGAATCCTCCTCTCTCTGGTGAGGAGGACCTGGCTGCTGGGATTTGTCTCTCCGTCTCTTCATACTGCAGCATTTACTGCACTGGCCCCATCCCTGGTAAAATGAGATCAAATAACAGATTTGTGTATCGAATAACAAAAAGCTTGCATCTTGAGTTTGTGTGAGGTGATTGGTTGGATGGATGGCTTTGTTCAGAATCTCAAGTTGTCACTGAAAAGCTTTTTTTTTTTTTTTGGGTACCAGGGATCAAACTCTGGTCCTTGGGCTTGGGAGGCAGGCGCTGAAACCACTGAGCTACATCCCCGGCCCCTGCCTGGTACTTATTTCCATTATTCTCGATGATAGAGCTCATTGGTGTTAGGTGAGGAAGCTGGTGCCCCGCTTTCCTCTTTCTTTGGATTGGTTGTGTGGGTGTCGATCACTTGCACTTATTCATGGCACACAGAATCAACCCTTTTTCTGTGCCAGCAGCCGGCAGCCCCTCACCTGCGTGGTGTTGGTGACTTGTGCCACTCCGTCTCACCCCTTCTGCCGTCTCAGACCGGTGTGCAGGGCCACCCTGTGTCTCACCTTCCAGGCTGGAGCCCCATCTTGGGCAGAGCGGTGCTTTCCACTGTGCCTTGAATCTGCGGGCTCTTTGCAGGCTGCGAGGTCCCAGCCCAAGAGCCCTCCGTCTGTGTTGGGAAGGAGGGTCCTTTCAGAGCCTGGCTCCATCACAGCCTGTCTTATGTAACGTCCCCAGGTTCCCTTCTGTCCGCCCGTGCATCCTGGTGGAACTCAGTTCTCCTCCTTTCTAGTGTGCGTCAGACTTAGTGACTAAGGAGAAGAGCAAGTCAGAAGTCAGGGTCGGAGTTTGACGAGCAGGTCCTAAAAGCACAAGCAGTTCCTTGTTCTCTAGGGGAGCCCCTGCTGGGTCAGGAAGACCCTCAAGCAGCCTCTCACCAGCCCCACAGAGCAAAGAACTGAGGCCTCCTGCACTGGAGAGTGCACTGTCTTAGAAGTGCGTCTTCACCCCAGGTTCAGCCCTCTTGGTCCTTCACTCCCGTGAGCTGCAGGCTCTCTGGGACCCCGAGCCAGGCCCCCTGACTGAGCCTCTCCCCAAATCCTGACACAGAAGTGTGAGACAGCAAATGTCTGGAGTTTTAAGCCACTTAACTCAGAGGATTTGTTACTCGGCAGTAGATAACAGATACCCTCTCCAGGACCCTCTGCTCTGTTGCCTGTTCGCTGACGATCACCAGTGTGCACTGCAGGTCATTAGGGGACAGCAGCCTGGCCGAGAGAGGCTGTCGTGGTCCTTAGTCAGTAAAACTTGTGGAGAATCTGAGGTGTGTACCCCGCTTCAGCCTGCACAGTCTTAGTAGGTCTGGTGTGGGGTTCAGACATCTGTACCCAACTAAATGATTTTGTTATAGGAAGAAAGAAAGCTACTCAAGGATTTCTAATGCTAATTTTGGGTGAGAACTGCTGTACAAAGCCACGGGCTCTCTATTCTGTGTCCTGTCTTTGAGAGCTGTTTGTGGGGAGCTCTGGTCACCGTGCACAGGTCCCACCCATCCCTTGGCACTGCTTTGCCTTGGGGCCAGCAGATTGGCCTTGTCCAGCTGCCTGCGGGGCATCAGGCTCACCTGCAGGGCTATTGCCAGCCGCAGCTCGCTGTTCCCGATGACGTGCGTTCCTACACCGTCCCGTGGTGCTGCCCGGTGCCCACGTGGAAACCACCGGGAAAAAGGACAGAACTCGGCCTCGGAAATCGTCCTGGGTCCTCTTTCTACTCAGACAACTGCAACAGATGAAAAGAAACAAAAACTGAGCTTCCTTGTCGGAGCCAGCAGGGCCCCTATTTTGGAGGACGGTCACCAGAAAGTGGGATGCGCGACTGCTGGCCGGCCTGTGATTTCCTACTCCGTGATCCCAGTGGTGGCAACACAGGTATATTTGTTTTGCAAAAACACATTGAAGCTGCACACCTATGATTTGGGCAGGTTTCTGTTTGCGTGTGTACTTTATAAAGTTCACTTAAAAGTTAATAGTAGTGACAGATGCTATCAAAGTCTGAAGGTAATGGGCATCCCCATTGTCAGACTGCAGCTGTTCGGTTTGTGAATCTGCTTTCTCCTAGAGACGTGCGAGCAACCAGCGGACAAAAGTCTGTCTCCCTTTTTGCTGATGTTAGTGTGTGTTTGTGTGTATGTGTGTGGTGTGTGTGTGTGTGTGTGTGTGTGTGTGAGAGAGAGAGAGAGAGAGGGAGAGACAGAGAGAGACAGAGAGAGACTTGGGGAGAAGCTGCTTCCCCAGCTGTCATTTCCTGAAAAGCAAATCCAGGTCTTCAAAAGCCCATAAGTGAAGTATTTTCATGTTTCTAATTCCTAGAATAACAGATATTGATAGAATAATTTGAAAAGCAAATTGAGCTCTCTTTAATGCTTTTGGGAATCCTAGTCTGTCTTCTGCATGAAACTTTACAGAAGAATAAGAACTTCAGGAGGAACGGAAAAGCCACACTACGTTTGCTGCCCATTTCTTACCTAGAGGCAAGAGATTGTTTTGTCTTCTGGACTAAGACAGACGTAACCTGCGCCCCCTTCTTGCACCACATTAAACCTCCCGAGTTTTGCACATTTCTCTAAGAATGCTAATTACTGCTGAAACTCCTCCGGAGACATCGCACTTTCCCAGCCAGTCCTTCCCTGCAATTTGTTTGTTACTTAGGTTTATTCTCAGAGGCTGGCTTTGGACGTTCATGAGGCCAGGTGTGCAGGAACGTCTAACTTCAGGGGATCTGCACAGTTGCTGTTTTGCAGCTCAGGAGCTAAGGCAGCATGATGACCATGAGGGTTGGTGATGGGTTCCTGGCTTCAGGGGCTGCAGAAGACCATGCGCAGTGGTTGCCCTGCTGCTGAATGTCATCTAATCTAAAGTATAGATATTGAATACATAACCTTTTAAAAAAATTTTTTTGAGACAGGGTCTCTCTGTCTCAAACCTGAACCTGCAGTTCAGGTTGGCCTTGGACTCTCTGTGTAGTCCAGGCAGGTTGGCCTCTGACTTACAGTAATCCTCCTGCCTCAGTCTCTTGGGTGCTGGGATCAGAGGTGTGCACCACCATGCCTGACTGAATCCATAACCTTCTAAGTCTGTTGGATATGGTTGGAATTCCAGCAGCCCTCGCCAGGTGGACTTGGGTAAATAACTTCTTTCTTTCCTTCCAAACTTTAATTTTTTTCTTCTGTCAAATGGGATAAATAATAACAGTCACAGAACTATTAGGAACATTACATGTAAATATAAAAGGATTTAAAACTTCGCCTAGTATGCAATAAATTTTTAGTGGGTGATGGCATAACTGTGAAGGGATGAAAGGCAATTAATAAATGGATAATTTTTATTCAGTTTTGAATTTCCCAATCCTTATATCTTTCTCGAATGAATAAATATACTTTTCTCTATGTACACTTGAATGAGTAAGTAAAATAGTTTCCCTGGAATAAAACATTCTCTCTAAAAGTTCTTTCTGATTACACAGGAAATAGTGCCAAGGATCAACAGATGGGATTATATCAAATTAACACAGCAAAGGAACAACCACCAGCGTGAAAAGAAAACCTACAGAATGGGAAAAACATTTTTGCCAGCTATTTCTCAGAGGATTAATATCTAGATGATACAAAGAACTAAAAACACTGGACTCTGCAAATTTAAAGACCCAATAAAGTGGGCATCTGAAATAGATAGATACTTCTCAAATGAAGAAGTGCGGATCCCTGATATACGCATGAAGAAATGCTCCATGTTGCTGGCCATTAGAGAAATGCAAATTAAACAGCACTGAGATTCCATCTTAACCCAGAAAGAACGGCCATCATCGGGAAGTTAACAACAAATGTGGAGGACGCTGTGGGGGTGGGAGCCCTTGTACATTGTTGGTGGGACTGTAAACTACTACAACTACTATAGAAAGCAATGTGGAGAGTCCTCAAAAAACCAAAACTGGGAATTCCATTCCACCCAGCTAGTCCCTTCTAGACGTCTTTTCACAAGAGCTACAGACATCAGACTCCGGTGATACACGCGTACCTATGTCTGCAGCGGCACACTTCATAACAGTTAAATCTTGAAATTGTCGTATATGTCCATGAGCAAATGAACAGACGAAGGAAATGTGGTATTCACACATAAAGGAGCGCTACTCTGCCACAAAGACGGATACACCTGAATCACCCATAGGAAAATGAATGCACTCGGAGACCATAATGCTAAGTGGTTTCTCTTGAGAAACTCAAAATATAAATAAAGATCCAAAGAAGAGATTGATGATAGATGATAGACCCAAGTAAGGAGCTAGATCTGTCCAAATAAGAAGGGGGTCGAGAGAGGAAGAGAAGGGATCGGGGGAGGAGAGAAAGGAATGAAAAATGCAAAGAAGGAATGAAGATGTGTTATGTACCTGTACCAGCTCCACACAAGGAGCGTGAACATCGGGTACTGCAAATGGATAGATGATTGCCGGACAGTAGGTAGGCAGGTAGGTAGGTAGGTGACAGGAGTAGACAGTGCATAGATAGTAGGCGATGGCAGGCAGATGGATGACCGCGGTGGTAGTCTAGGCATGTGACTGTGAAGCGCGGGCTGTGGCAGATCTTCCTGAGTCTAGGTGGCCCTGCGTCTGGACGGCGCGTGTTTATTCAGGGATGCACGTGCTAACGTGGCAAGAGCTGTGCACTCCCCCGTGCCAGTGCTGGCTTCCTAGTGTGGCGCTGTCCTATAGACCCAAAATGCAGCTGTCCTGGCACAGTGGGAGGAGGGAGCACGGACCTCTCTGGACCAGCGGTGCAACTCCCCGGCCCTCTCGGATTTCTTCTGAGTCTGGAAATGTCTTCCTAGGACTTTCTCCTTTTCCCAGTCTCAGTAAACAGTCTGAGTGCCGTACCGGCGTGGGTGTCTGACTTTTAAATGTGACACTGTGGCACCTCCTTCCCGCTGCGACCCTCCCCAGACCACACACTCGTTCACACAGGGTCACGTGTTCTGCAGACAAGGGTCCCGGAGGACCTGAAATCTGATCTTTGTATTCTAAACTGGGCTGCACAGTCTCGCTCCGTGCACGTCTCCAGGCGTTGCTGCTGCGGGCTGTCCACTCAGTGGCGGAAAAGCAGCTTCGGGACTTGGGTGTGGGGCTACACAGCAAAGCTCCCGGGCCTGAGCAGAGCCACCCCTGAGTGTCTGGGGACCGGGAGCCTCCCAGTGGAGGGCAAGCGGGCACCGCCGTGGTGAAGCCTGAGGAAGTGGCACGGTCTCCGAGGGGCGAGAAGCATTAGGCCAGGCTTGGCTGCACGGCTCGGCCCTGACCTTTCCTCTCCTTGTCCCTCCAGGCAGTTTGAAATCCACTCCCCAGACGCCAAGCATGTGGTGATCCTCAGGAGCAAGGACTCGGCCACCGCCCAGGCCTGGTTCAGCGCCATCCACACCAGCGTGAGCGACCTGCTGCCCCGCGTGCTCAGAGAGGTCAGAGAGCAGCTGGCACAGGTGGGCCTTGCTGGGGGGCACGAGGTCCGGCACCTGGGCTGGCTCGCCCAGAAGGTAAGCACCAGGCCCCTTGCCGTCCTGTACCGGCCTCTGTGGGGAGGGAACCGGCAAAGGCCCTGCCCTGGGCTGCGCTCTGCGCACAGCCGTCGCGCTGGCCGCCCACTGTGTCCTCATCCCACCAACCCCGCCCCCTGACCACTCTGGGTGTGCGGCAGGTTGCAGGTGGCCTCTGCTTGGTGAATGCGAACTGAGGAATGACCTGAGTTTCCAGCCCTGTGCGAAGGCGCTGAAGGGAGGTGTGAGGGTAATAGCAAGGACTTCTCGAGTGGCTCCTCTGGGCTTGTTTCCAGATGTTACCTGCCCGCCTGCTGTCTGCACTGTGAAGCCAGCCTGGTCTGAGGGTTGTCGTTAACCAGCTCTTGCTCTGGGGGAGGCAGGAGCAGGGAGGGCTGTGTTCAGAGAGGATGCAGGCGAAATTTCCGTCTCTGGGAGGACAGCAGAGAGGGCAAAGGATTCATATCGGCATCACCATCCCTGCCACTGACTTTCCCAAGGTCGGGTCTATGTTGGTGACTGCACAACTCTCTGAGGGAGTTACCCTCTTGAGTTACCCTTTCTGCTCTTTAGAGGGCCGAGCTTTTGCCGCTGTGCGTACACCTGAGTGCTGTCCCTTCAAACCGGGCTTAGGGAACAGTCTGACCTCCCCGTGAGCCACACTCTAACAGGCCATAGATGGTGGGAAACACGAACTACGGGCAGCCTTCTGTGGCTTTGTGCATTAGGGTTCTTGATCAGAGCAGCCACACACATCTGGATGGTTGATACGCTTTTTAAAGTCACAGTCGAACACTCTGCTTTTTACTCTTTCCAGGTGCATACTTTATTAGGAGAGGGACTGCTAGTTATGAATCTTTCAGATGCAAGGCAGAAAGCACAAGGCAACTTAGGTGGAGCCAAAAGAGGATGGGCGGCTTCTGATAACCAGAATCCGAGAGCGGCCCGCAGGCGCGGGGGACCCAGCGGTTCCGATAACGATGTTCTGTGCACCTCTCCGTCTTTTGGTTCCCCTGCGCACCGCACTGAGTCTTCCCAAGCAGGTCCTGGAGACTTGGCCTGATGGTTCAAGGTTTGCTTCCCTGACACCTGGCTCTGTCTGCGTGGGGACCTTTGGCCCCAGTCATTCCAGTGCAAATGCTGAGACAATGTCTAAGAAAGCTCACCTGGCTGCGTCGGCCAATGGCCCTGATTGGCGCTAAGGTCAGCCCCACCTAATCTTGCACAGGGAGAGATAAAAAGGAGCGGTTCTTGGTAGCAGCCATTCTTTGTGGGGTGAGGTGGAATCTCAGTGTCGTTTTCATCTGCATCTCTCCAATGACCAGTGATGTGGAACATTTTTTCATATATTTACTTGCTGCTTTTACTTCTTTGTCTGAGAAATGTCTGTTCATTTCTGATGCCCATTTTTAAATCGGGCCTTTATATTTGGGGGGGCTGGTTGTTTTGAGTTCTTTATATATTCTTGATAATAGTCCTTTGTCTGAGGAGCAGCTAGTAAAAATTTTTTCCCACATTGTACGTTGTCTTTTAGTTCTGCTGATGGTTTCTTTTGAAGTACAGAAGCTTTTTAATAAGATGAGATCCCAGTTGTTGATTCTATCTGCTAGTTCCCGTGCTACTGAGGATTTGTTCATAAAGTCTTTTCCTATACCAATGTCTTCCAGAGTTGTGCCTAATTTACTTTCCAGCAAGTTTAATGTTTCTGTTTTAATATTTAGATCTTTAATCCATTTGGATTTTAATTTAGTGCATGGTGAAAGATAAGGGTCTAGGTTTAATCTGTGGCAGGTTGAAATCCAGTTTTTCCAACACCATTTATTAAAGAGGCTATTTTTCCTCCACTGAGGATGGTCAGCTCCTTTGTCAAAAATGAGGTAGCTGAGTGCATCTAGGTTTGTTTTTGTGTCTTCCAGTCTGTTCCACTGATCCTCAGGCCTGTTTCTTTGCCAGTACCATGCTGTTTTTATCACAGTGGCTTTATAGTATAGTTTCAAATTGGGAATTGTTATACCTGGTCCCATGTGTCTGTTGCCTAAAATGGCTTTTGCTTTTCTAGGTCCCTTATGGTTCCAAATGAATTTTTGGATTCTTTTTTCTAGTTCTGTGAAATATAGTGTTGAAATTTTGATTGGCATTGCATTGAATGTATATAGAAGTTTTGGTAGTATGGCCATTTTCACTATGTTGATTCTTGCTACCCAGGAGCAGGGAATATCTTTCCATTTTTTTATATCCTCTTCAGTTTCTTTTTTCAGAGTGCAGTAGTTTTCAGTGTAGAGGTCTTTTGCTTCTTTTGTTAGATTGATTCCTAGATACTTCATTTTTTTGGATGCTATTGTAAAAGGAATTTTTTCCCTTATTTCTTTCTCAGTGAGTCTGTTATTTGTGTATAAGAAGGCTATTGATCTTTGGGTGTTCACCTTGTATCCAGATACTCTACTGAATCTGTCAATTAAGTCTAGAAGTCTTTTGGTGGAGTTTCTTGGGTCTTCTATGTAGAGTATCATATCATCAGCAAATGACAGTTTAACTTCTTCCTTTCCTATCTTTATTGCTTTAATTTCTTTCTCTTGTCTAATTGCTGTGGCTAATGTTTCCAGACTATATCGAAGAGGAGTGGTGATAGTGGGCATCCTTGTCTTGTTCCTGATTTTAACATGAAGGTTTTCAGTTTTTGGCCATTTAATATGATGTTGGCTGTTGGTTTTTCATAGATAGCCATTATTAAGTTGAGATAGAGACTATCTGTTCCAATTTTTGGCAGGGTTTTTATCATGAATGGGTGTTGAATTTTATCAAATGCTTTTTCTGCACCTATGGAGAGGATCATATGGTTTTTGTCCTTGACTTTGCCAAAAATAAATGTTGGCAGGGTTGTGGGGAGAAAGGAACCCTTCTCCATTGTTGGTGGGAGTGCAGACTGGTGCAACCACTATGGAAATCAATATGGAGATACCTTAAAGAGCTTGGACTGGAGGTTCCATTTGACCCAGCCATCCCTCTGCTGGGTATCTTCCCAAAAGAACTAAAAGAATCATATCACAGAGAAGTATGTGCACCATGTTTATAGTGGCACAGTTTGTAATAGCTAAAACTTGAAAACAGCCTATATTTGCCCATCCATTGGAAACTGGATAAAGAAGATGTGGTTTTTCTATAAAATGGAATATTACTCAGCCATAAAGAATGAGAAAATAGATTCATTCATAGGAAAATGGATACATATTGAAGATATACTCCTAAGTGAAATACATAAGGCACACATGTGTAAATACTGAATAGTTTCTCTGGTGTGAATAATCTACAGTAATACAGAAGATCCTAATAAGGTTACTGACATTGAGAAATGGGAAGAAAGGAGCTAAAGGTATAGGGAAGGTGGGATGGGTAGGGGAGGGTAATAAGGGAAAAGAAAAAAATGTGAGATAATGAAAAGATGGAAATAAAGTGGTTGTAGATGGGGAGGGGAGGAGGGGGTGAAGGGAGGGCAGGTACAAGGGGAAAAAATGAGAACCAAGACCTGTCATGTAGAGATACAAGATCCCAACAATGAATGTAACTGTACTGTATCCCTAAAATGTACCAATAAACTCAATTAAAGCTGAAAAAAAAAAAGGAGCGGTTCTTGTACAGAAAACGAGGCTGCTGGGCTAATGGATGAATCCTAGAGAGGTAAAACCACAGACATTCGCCATAGAGGAACAAGGAGAGGTGGAGAATTTGAAAGTGGTGGCTGGAATGCAGGGATCGTTCCTAAGGTGTGGGCAAAGTAGAGAGAATGGCGAGAGAAGGTGAGGAACCCAGGGCCGACAGTGACCAGTGACACCACCATTTTGGGGCCCGGGAAGGGGCAGTGGTCACCTGAAGCCAGCAAGCCTTGTAGCTGTGGGGAAGCACTGTCCACTACCTGTGGCCGCTGCTGTCCTGTGGTGGCACTCAGTGGTGGAAGCTGGGGCTGAGGGGACCCTTGGGTGCCCGTGAAGGTAGACGAAGGTCGGGGGCACCAAGGGCGGAGAGCGCCCCCCACTGGTGAAGGACTGGTCGCTGCCCAGGCTCCTTTCTCTCCTCTCTTCAAACACAGCCTGTGTTTGAAACCATCACCGCTCAGGCAGCTGAGAAATGAAACTGTAGTGTCTTTAGTGATGTTAATTTCTTCCACAGCTTCTAGTTCTTCACTTGTACACTGCGTTAGTCCTTTCGTTTATGCTGTGCCTTAGCAGATCGGTTGTTAGGTGCTCACGTGGAGCCGTAGTAAAGGCAAACAAAACCTCGTTCTGTTTCACATGAGCCTTGCAGATGCCTCCTCCACTATTTTACTCAGTTTATCCATGGCTGACCAGGGACAGTTGCTCGAAAGAAAAATGTCTTGTAGGGTTTCTGTCTTCACACTTCTTAAAAGATTACCATAGATCAAATCCAAGGGAACAAATCTATCTGGGGATTTAAAAACATATTTAATACTGAGCTCTGACTTGGAAAAATAGGAAAGGTTTTTGACCAAATGTTACAATGAGTGGTAAATCCCTAACACTATGCATTTCTTATATTATCACAAATATCAGTGACTTTTCTTGGTATTTGTAAAGATATAAAATGCGATTCCATATATATTCAGCTGTAATTTACCTAAAAGTGATGTCCTTTGTCTTTTCCTATACTGTTAAGCTTTGACTTTGTAGATTAGTAACTGTCGTTCTGTTGCAAGACTGTACAGATTCTATTTAATTCCAAGTTTTTAGTAGTGGGATTTACATGAACTAAAATAATATGAAATAATAACAGGAACTTCCTTCTGAAAATCCCGTTCAATGCAAATCCCAGAACTTCCTTGACTACCCGCAGTGTTAGCATTTTCTTCCCTGTGACTGGAGTCTGGAGAGAGTTGAAGAATGGCTCCCGGGAAATGTCCAGGTTTCCAGGCACTGGAGCGGAAGGGTCGGCTGCCCTGCAGGAGCGGAGGGGAGGGAGCAAGGGGAGGCTGAGCCAGGCCAGCCTGGAAGAAGGGCAGAGGACAGGGAGAGGCGGCCCGCAAGTGCAGGTTCACCCAGGAGGAGGTGGTTAGCACGTCTGTCACTGTGGTGCCCAGAGCTGGACAGGGTGGTCTACACTTAATGAGGTGGACATTGAGGGGCTTCCCGTAGTGACTTAGAGGGCAGGGGATTTAGGGTGCCTGCACCCAGCCTCTTCTACAGCAGAGGAGTCTGGGGCCCGAGAATTGAAGAGCTCGAATCACACAGAGGCTGTCAGAGTAGAAAATCGCTGGGAAATCTTTGTCTTTCCTTTAAAGTTCAGAAGAACCGCAGCTCATCCACTGCGTCACCGTGTGCTCTCTGTGTGCTTCCGCAGCCTCTCCGAGGGCGCTGCAAGGTCCAAGTCAGTACACCCTGGAGAGGGTCCTGCCCCTGTTGCCCTGGCCATGGACCTGGGCGCAAACCCCTGGTGACAGCCCGTGCGGCTCCTGTCTGGGCACCACCACGCAGACAGACCATCAGAGGAAAGCCTTCCTCCAAGGCCTCACACCCGCTTGTCTTTGTGACCCCATCTGACCCTGAGGGCCCTCTCTTCCCCCTGAATTGTGAAGTGCTTCAAGCCCCCACACCCTTGCTCAGCCATTGCTGTTAGATCTGTGCCGTTATCTGTGCACTGAGGCCCTTTCAGTGGGCCCGTTTCAGGCAGTTTGAGAAAAACAAGCTGCATTCTGACTCCCTGGCTATGCAGAGAATTCGTCATGAGTGGGGGCCTGGCCGAATTGGGGAACTCTACTTTGTGCTTTTCTGCTTTGCCTCAGAATCCTCATTTACAAATGATTTCTTGTCAGATTAAAAATGCAAAACCCCAGCACAACAAAACAAAAGGCCCACTTGGGAGCTCAGAGAATCAAGTTCAGGGCTCAGTGGTCCTTGTCACCAGCTCTGGTTCTTTCCAGCAGCAGCTGCCGTTGGCTGTACCTCCCCGAGGTGGCCCTGGAGGAAGAACACGGATACTCCCATTGGTCCTGTGCTTAGTTCCGAGCAGGGTGTTTTCGTGATCCCAGTCCTGTGCAGCAGCTGTGGAGAGGCTGTGTATTGGTTCTGAGCTCTCTCCTCACGCATGGCAAAAGCCCCTTCTCTTTCTCGGTCTGTGCGAGCACTTTCCCCTCAGCCAAGCTGAGAGGGGCCTAGGGAGCGAGTGAGGCTCCCAGATCCACCTCTTTGAAGATCCCGGGACTCAGCGCCCAAACTAAGAGATTTGGCAAACGCTCCAGATCCTCTACCTGCAGTGGGGAAACCAAGGGAAGAGCCACGCCCACTGAGCCGCGGATTCCCTTCCCCCATGTGCGTCCCATGTTTTCAACGCTTCTGTCCCTCTTTGACCCTGCGAGAAGGTCATGGATTGCCTCTCTCCTCTCTCTTCTTCCCTTCTGTTCTAGTCAGTGTCATTGGGTCAGACACCCTGGTTAGGTCCCTTCTTTAATAACGACCATCTTTCTGTCCTCTTTCTTCTTAATTTTATACAGTAGAAGTCCAGAGAACAGGTCTTCCAGAGAATGAAGTCATCTTTGATAGAGCAGGTTAAGGGAAGACAATCTGTATGCTTGCACGCACATGCACACACACACACACACGCGCACACACGAACACAGTTGCTTGCTTTGCACATTCCCATTACCCAGGAGTTTCAGAAGCCATGGTAGATACAATGTGAATATAAGTACAAACTGTTGCCAGCTCATCAGTTGACCAATTGCTGTGTAGATAGCAGATGTTCATGCTGACTTCTGACCAATCACATGCTTTCTTTCAAAGCCTTTGGGTGATTGGCCACCACAGAGCCCTTAGCCAATCCATACACAGCAGAGTTTGCCATTGTGTCTATCTCCCGGTGACAGATCTGTATGACATTTTACAAGAACGGATATGGGAAGAAGACGTTTTCCAACAAAGCTAACAGTACAATACAAGAACAAAGTAGTAATGCTGGAGATGAACTCTGAATCAAGCTCAGTGGAATTATAGAAGAAATAGCTGGCTGCAGGAGTATTTGTACTGGCTGGCTGTCCTGAGAGCTTGGTGGTGTGCAGCGGAATATGGTGAAGGCAAACTGCACCAGACTAGAACAGTGGAGAACAGAAGGGAGGAGGCTGCAGAGGGAGAACAGCGAGAGGATTTTCACCCCGCTGAGAGCGCAGAGGGTGGGTGCTGCTGACTCGTCCAACTTAGTGAGGGTGTGACAGTTTGCCAAGGCATAGAAAAGTTGCTTGTTCTGTCCCATGAGTTACGGGAGGCCCAAAAAAGCAGGAAGCTGTGTTCAAGAAGTTCCTATGGGTCAGTTTTTCTTTTTACAAAGAAATAAAGCAATTTAATTCCCAATCTTTCTGATATTTAAACCACAGATTGGCAAATCAACATTAATTTTAGTATGTTTTTCATTTCTCTGCGCAGTCGCTGACAGTGAGGCAGTTTGCAATATTTTGATTAAAAATTTTAAAGGTCATGGAAGAATAGCATTTTTCCCAGCTGATTATTGCAGCTTTCAGTCATTACTGTTGTCCACCACAGCTGTACAAGGGCAGTGCTGCTTATGTCCCCGTTTCACCCTATCCATCATCTCTCTACTTTCTGCCTAATCTGTCCTACCTGTCCATACGTCCATTTATCCATCCAGCCATCCACCCATCCCTGTTTCTCTGTGTAAACTTGTAGATCTTCTCTATATATATAATGCATAAATATGCTCTATTTTCCTCACAATGAGTATCACCTATATTTTTTCAGTTCCAACAGTAGTGATTTATTCATACACTCCCCAATTCCAGGTAACTTACTACAAAGTAATTTCATTCTTTAGCCACCTTGCCCTCCGTATTAAAAGAATCTCAAGGGTAAATGTGAAGTAGACCTGGCCAGAGTAAAGAAGGCAGGCTGTAATCAAGGTCTTGACAGTGCAATTAATAAAGTGGTATTTCTGGACTCTCTAAATATATCAGCCCCACCCATCTGCCTACAAATCACCTAAGCTGGAATTTCCCACCATTTCTTCCAGGGAGAAAATAGTTTCTGACGGAAGGAACTCCTGCCTGATAAAAGAAACAGAGCCACTCACTGTGCATGCAAGCCCCCCTTGCATCATTGCTGAATTGAGTTTTGGTTATGCTAATAGGCTGTTAATGAGATTAAGTGCTAATAGGCCTGTTGTGTTACTTTTAAAAGCAGCCATTGAGTCCCTGAATGAATGACCTCCAACATGGAGCAAGACAGAGGAAACCTTGGCAACAGCTCTGGTGGCTTCCTGTTAGTCTTTTGCTGCAAGTGTTTATTTATTTATTTATTTTAGGTGTGTGGGGGTGGGGTGGGGGTGGGAATCGAACTCAGGCCCTTATGCTTGCAAGTCAGGCAGCAGAACCACTGAGCCAAATCCGTGGCCCTTCTATGAGTGTTAAACTAAATGTGCCTAAGCCGGGCGTGGTGATGCATGCCTGTAATCCCAGCACTTGGTAGGATTGCTGAGTTCAAGACCAGCCAGGGCTACATAGGGAGACCTGTCGCGAGCCGCAACGTCAGAATCCTGCCAGCAGGTCCCAAACCCGAGGGAGGAACAACAGGAGAGCAGTTTCACGAACTTAGTTCCAGGCTCATGCTCTACCGCAAGGCCCCGTTTATTTTTCAGGGTCCGGTATATAAGGCTAAACCGAAACCAAAAGTGTAAACATTTATACTCTTCAGCTGCATGGGAGCGAGAGCTGCAGGAGAGCGAGGGCTGCACGGGAGCGAGAGTACCGCCCACACATTCCAGAGGGAAACAATAACAACCATTATGGGTTACATCTGCTACCAGCTGAACTCACCAATTGCTATGGGTGACAGCACGTCCGTGCCGGCGAGGTGACTCAAAGTTCAATCATGGCTAGGCCTGTGTCCAGGCTCACCATGATGGCTCACCATAGAGACCCTGTCTCAAACAAACAAAAAAACACTAAATATGCCCGGGTGGAGTTAAATTCACATCATCCTCAGCTTCCATGCTGTTCGGTGAAGCAGCAGAGGTTTTGCATGGTGAGAGGGCACAGCTAGGACCACCGTTCTGCACAGTTTCAGGACACAGTTCTCTGAGTCACTCTCTCTCTGAGGTGCAGACATCAGCATGGCCCAGGAGAGAGCACTGGGGACTTGGACTTCTCACACCTGGTGGGCTGGACCATGGCTGCACCTGGCCCCATTTCAGTGTCACTGAGAAGGTGACAGAGCTCAAGATAAAAGTTCTCCATGCCTGGCTCATGGCTACCACACTGTGAAACTTAGTTTTACTTTTTTGCACATTAGAGACTGCCCTTCTTTATAAAGCAGATGTCTTATGGCAAAGCTACCTACCTGGCTTGAAAGTAAAGAAAAAGTGGTTCTCCCGTGGGTTTCCATTATGTGACTTTTCTGGTCACCTCTTACTGCATTGGCGAGTGAGGGATTCCCCAGCCTAAACAGGCTGAGCTGGCTGCACACACAGTACCCACCTTGGACAGATGAAAGCAACAGGTGAAGGCAGCATGGACGGCAGCGGCTGCGGGACCCACCGGGCTGTGGTGGAAGTAAATCCCATCGGGCTGAGGGAGAGGAGGAGTCCTTGGCCTTCTGCAGCTGAGCTGTGAACTGGCTGAGTGGAGGCTTTTCCCAGGGTGGGGTGGAGCCGATGAGACCCTGAGAGGCTCAGAGATGCCAAGGAAACATGAAATTCTAGGCTTATGGCGACCATTAGGCCTTCTTTAGATGGCATCTGAGAAGATTCTCTGAGGTGATTTTCTGAGGGATGCTCTTAGGAGAATCCTGTGAGGAAAATGGGTGGAACCCAGGAAAGAAGGAAGGAAGGAGGCAAAGTGTGGTCCCAGCTGAAGACCAGTTTCGGCCGGATCCAGCCAGCAGTGCTGCACCATCAATGTAGGGGTGGGGCTGTGGGTAGGCCCCTGTCCAGACTTGTCCTCCTGGTGTGTTGTGCTGGAATTCACCCTCTCCCGTAATCCTCACTTCATCCATACTCACTCAGTAAGCTCCATCAGGTATGTTTGACCCCAGCCTTATTTCAGGTGTCCCAAGTTCACCTTAGCCAAAGTGCCTGGGACCTGCCTTCAACAGATTGTGCAGCAGGCCTAGCCACACACTCACACACGCACATACACACACCCCCGCCACACCCCACCATTTAGGGATTTTACTTGGAAAATTCATGGACCCTTGGTAAACATTCTTTTTTTTTTACCAAGGTGTGTTGTCCTTTTATGTTAACAATATTAGGCTGGAAGTCGGGGAATGAAAGCTCTATGCTCAGCTTTCCGGGTGCTCTGTTTCCCCCAGGAAATACCACTGAGATCCAGCCTTATGTGTTCCAGAACCTTGAATTCTGACAGAGCTGCAGAGCTAGAAGGGACTGAAAAATGTAACTGTGTGTGAATCAGCAATTTTACGCCACCTGAGCTTATGTACACAGCTAGTTTACAGTAGATGTGAGATAAAAACTCATCCTTGACTTTCAGTGCAGCTGACCAGGTAGGTACAGTTTAGCAGAACAAACTACCCAGAATTCTGCAGGGACAGGACCCTGCCATTGCTGCTTTGTGATTGGAGAGTGTGTGGGCTGTTAGGAAACTATCGGGACTGGGAGATCAGAGGATCAATAGAGATTAGGCAGGAGCCGTGGAAGTGCGGAGGTGATCTCTGGGAAAGGGAGAGAAAGCACGAAAGAGCCAACATCAAAGAACATCAGGAAGACTAAGCGGATGGAGTGAAAGGTGCTTTCTGGTCACAACAACCTCTGGCCAAGGCCTCTCTCACCCCAGTAGAATCAACACTTTTCTCCAGTTCTGAAAGGCTTCAAAAATACCACTCATGGCCAGGGCTTTAGCTCACTGGT
The DNA here is from genome assembly GCF_012274545.1 of Fukomys damarensis. Taxonomy (NCBI): domain Eukaryota; kingdom Metazoa; phylum Chordata; class Mammalia; order Rodentia; family Bathyergidae; genus Fukomys; species Fukomys damarensis. The sequence continues at coordinate 5,186,439 of NW_022900917.1, forward strand.
GCTGCTGCCTGCTTCACAAGCACAAGGACCCAAGTTCAATCCCTGGTACCAAGCAAAATGAAACAAAAGTACTACCGTGCTGTGTGTCATGCATCTGCTTGTCAGACTCTGTTTTGGGTCACAAGGTGTCCGAAGAGTTCACCTAGCTCTCGGGCACCCTGCTGTGCCTCCTCCGGTCCATGGTGCCTGTGCTGTCTTGGTCCCTGCTCTGCGCACAGACTCGCTCTCGTGTGGACTCTGGCTTTCTGCCTCTTCTGCACTGCAGGTCCTCCATACACTCCGCCACGCCTCCTTTCTTGGGTTAATGAGCTGTCCGCCTGCGGCACCGCTGTGTGGGTCATGGGTGCCCCATCGGATGGATGTGAAGGAGAAACAAAACGGACCAACGGGACTTTGGTCAGAGGCACTGAAAACAGTGTACTGGCCTGGCCATCACTGGATGGACGGATTTTCTGAGGGATGCTCATAGTTCATAGGCCTGTTTTGTGGGTCACAGACTCTCCAGGTGAACGTGCACCTCCGGGTGCCCAGTTCTCCCACACACACTGAGATAACCTGCCGTCAGTAGAGTCCACGTGCAAAATACGGAAATATCCCTGGCATCTGCGTGTGGTGGGGTGTGCGTGGGTGTGAGGCCAGGCCCGCTGCAGTTTGATCGGCTGTGTCTCAGGTGTCGAAGCCAAGCATTCTGGGTAGGTGAACTTGGGGTACCTGGAAATAAGGCTGATGTCAGAGGAGCCCAGTAAGAACTTGGTAGCGAGCAGGGAGGGGACGGGGACGTGTGGCAGGAGCTGAACTGAGAGGAGTGTGGGCCCTGCATGGAGCCTACCTGGTGCTGGATTCGCTTTTTCCGGTTTATCCGTTAGTGACCCGATGTGAGTTCATTCAAGTCTTGAACCCTCGAGTGATGTATGTGAGAGACGTTAGTGCCCACAGGAGTTGTTTTCTGGGCAGCATGGCACGGGGCTAGCAGGTGGCCTCCCACACAGGCAATGTAGCCTCACTGTCCTGCGTGTCTTATTGGAAAGGGGGCCCTCACCCTATGGAGTACGTTTGAGGGGAATTTGTAGGGCTGTTAGAGATCCCTAAATCTGCGAGTGCCACTGAATGCCTATCCACCATTTTCCTAGGAAGTGCAGTGAAAGGGGCTTGTGCAGGTCTTTTCACTAAAATGCCAACTTCTAGACTCAGCAACTCAGTAATAAAACTTTAATCCACCCTGACTTCTATCTTCAGGACTAGAACGATCGCTTTCTGAGAGCTTCCGTGATCAATGCCATCACTTGGCTTTTTTAGGCCATGTTCCAAGAAGAAATGGAGGGTAGATGGGTGGCGCATGTGTCTCTGCTGACTCCCCTTGGAGGGGCTATGTGAGCGGGGAGCCAGAATGCCCCTACCGGCCCAACCCGCGTCACCGCCAGGTGCGAGCACGGCCACGGGCTGTGGGCCACTGCATTCAGTGACCCAGAGCCCGGTGAATCCAGGCAGGCCAAAGAGCTCTAAGCAATAGAGTAAAAACTGAACTTCATGGGGAAGCAGATACAACTGCCAAAATTAGGAAGGGAGAAAGAACAGCGTGAGTTTTGGGGGGGCGTCCAGGGAAAAGCTGAAGGGGAGACCAAGACTTGAAAAGCTCTGAGTGGGGCTTCAGTGGTCCATGGTTGTAATTTCATAGAGAAAGTTCTTAAATGAACAGCATATACCTTGGTGCCTAGAAAAGAGGTTGTAAGTGAAAACGAAGTGAATCAGTCCTGATTTCTCTGTAAGTGGAATGTGAAGGTTGTAGGTACATGGGTGTCCCAGAAACCTATAACTCATTCCCATCTTGTAGAAGTGACCCCACAGTCACAACTCTACTGTGAGTTGTAAGAACACCCTTCGGAGTTTATGTAGACCATGAAGTAAGGCAGCTGTCGCTAAACATATAAAATTAACTTTTAGCAAAGGCATAAAATCATGTCTTCATTATTCTTGTCATTTTTCTTCCCTGGAAAAGACCAGAAACCCAAAGAAGAGATATCTTTGGGAAGTTTAAGAGTTCTTGATGGCTTTTGCAGAAACAAACCCATAATAAATACATGTATATTTTGTTATCCCTTTTCTATTTATACTTTTCTCGTGACAAACAAGAAATTTAGAAATAATTGCTAGGTACTCCGGTGCTCTTGGAGCAGTTTCCTGGCTGTGTCCCTTATCTCTTGACGTCACTCTGGGGGAGCTGATCCCAGAACTGCAGAAACCATCTTCTGCCGGCCCGGGCTTCTCCGCCGTTTGTTCTTTTCTCACAGTTTTGCCTCCACTTCAAGCTCAAGGCTTCATTCTGAATAAAAACTGGCACCAAAAGTCATTTTATCCAAGCCCAACACACAAATCTATCATCTGTTTACTTAGGGTCTTTTAAAGACTACAATATGTGGTAAGTCCTTTGTTTATGCATGTGCTAAATATTACTGGGCACCTATAAGTAATTCATTGGTAAAATGCATTTCGATTCCCTGCAACGTGCCCAGCAAGTATAGGCGCTGGGACTACCGTGGGAAACAAAACAGACAGGTGCCGAGTCACATAGCAGCTTCCGTACCACCAGGACTGTGTGCGTGTGTGCACGTGTGCGGTGTGTGTGTAAACAACTCAGTGACGAGTGCCGTGAAGAAGATGGGTGAGGTATCAATGTAAGAGAAGGAGTTGGTTTTGGGTGATTGTTTGGAACGATCAAGACAGTGGACTGGAGATAGAGGCTGTTCTCCAGACGCGTACACACGATGAGGAAGACAAACGCAGAAAACAGGAGTCTCGAATATGGAATGGTGCGTTGCTGCCATGCACCCCTGTACCAAACCCGTGGGAGCCCAGAGGCAGGGATCCGCTAGCCTGACCTGGGGAGTTAAGAAAGGTCTTGCGCTGTGTTGTATCTGTGAGGTAGAGGAGACCTCCTGGTTTGCAGGGACAGCGTGTGCAGAAGCTTAAAGCCCTGAAGTGCCTGACCTCATTCAAGAATACCATTAGCCTTGTGTGGCTGGAGCGCTGCGTCTGTATATCAGGGGACACTGCTTTTCTTAGCAACCCTCCAGGTAGCTGTAGCTTCATTCCGTACGCTGCTGTGTTGCATTTTTAGATGCTTCTTTGGATTTGTCTTCAGAGACAATTCCTTGTCAGTGTGGGAAAATCTACGTCAGAGTCCCGTGGGCCTCCCTGTGGTCCCAGTGCATTCTTCCTTTCACTTTCGCCCTACCTGGCTCGGCTAGGCAGCCTCCCCTCCTTTAGACAATAGCTCCAGACCCACAGGCCGGGATCTGCAGGGGAGCCCAGAGCAGGGAACGAGGTGGGGCGCCGTGTGCCGGCCGGACCTGACCAGCAACACAGCTCCTCCCGATGCTCAGGGGCCTGAGCGGTGCAGGTTCCCCCAGACAACGGCACCACAGTGTTTTCGAGTGCTACTCTACTACTAGTTCTCAGGGGCTTTACATGTTCATTCGGTCTTTGCCCAGTATGTATGAACCTCTAAGCTCAGAACTGTCTTTTTTCCAGCAAGCTAGAGAGCATCAACACATTGCTTGCTGTGAAATACAGTCTAGAGCTTTGTGTATGGCCCTGAAATCGATTGGAAGTGAGGACTCCCATGTCCCTCCCACAGAGATGCTCTTCTTTGGTGTCTCTGCCGTAAGAACCACGTGAGTTGAAGGCTCCAGCTGACTGTCGGCTTGGTGCCTTGCGGAGTGGCTTTTCATCCACTTTGCTGTGAGGGTCCTCAGACCGCATTGGGTCTGCATCTTTCAGCACTGGGCACTGTTCCCTGGCTGTGTGAGTCCCATGCACCAGGCCCAGGACCACCCAAGAGATGTGGCTGCCCTGGGCAGCCCCATTGGAAGGAACCTTGGGGGCCACAGCTTCGCACCTGACGCTGGAGGCTCCTTGCGCTTGCCAGGATTCTGCCAGAAGGCGGTGTCATCATGGAGCCTGAAAACTGCTCTTCAGACTGCTCACGAGAAGGCTGCTCCTCGGGGATGAGTTTGCCCTTTCCTGTTTTAAGTGATTTTATGGAAATACGAGCACTGCGTGCTGCGTAATTTTAAACAACAAGTTTTGTTGTTCGTTCATTTTCCTTCCTCAAACCAGGACTGCAAATCAAGGAATTTTAAGCGTTAGTGTTGGGTTGGACAATCAAGAACCATCAACCACTGGAAGCATCTATCTCCTTTTTCTACTCTTTACAGAGAGGGAACTCGGCAGCCCTACCCTACATGTACTGTTACATAATCACTCTGAATCCTGACGGACCTGGAGTCCTGTAGGAACTTTTCTTCCCTAGCATATTTTTTCTATTTCTACTAGGGTTCGTGTTCTCCAAAAACACCCAGCTGGTAGGATGTGGATAAACAGTGCTGTGTGCCACATGGTGAATTCTGGGGATGATCCAAGAGGCCGCCCATAAGAGAACAGTTAGCTTTCACAGATCTTTTTATTACTTATCCAAGGAAGAAAACCAACAAGGTAGGAGAAGTACATGCTCCTGTAACTTTACCTCCTTTGGTTTAAGCCACCGTGCGTTGTTCAGATGATAAAAGTCACATCCGGACTCCTTCCCAACTGGCATTTCGTTCCTGGAATGCAACAATGCCACTTAGGTGTGCAGGTCTCTCTCCTTTGGTGTTAAACCCAATAAATTCTTCACGTGAGGGGACAAGCAGACCAATGTCTGGGAAGCCCTGTGGCTCCTGCAAAGAGCTTTCGCCTCCCCTGAATGTTCAACGGGGCCCCATCCTCAGCCCCCTCCCCAGTGACCGCTTTGTGTAAGATACACACCGTGTGTGCCGAAGAGCAGAGGCCAGCGCTGACCTCCGTGTTTCCGAGCCCTGGGCCAGGACTCTGACCGAGCGCACACAGATTGTCGGATCTATCGTGGTGCTCTTGGCTCTGCCGCTGACTTGCGGCTGAGGAGCTGCAGGCGCACAGGTTAATGCTGGGTCTGGCGGCTCCTGACAGCTGCACAGTGAGGTCGTATCAGAGGAGGGCAGCGTTTAGTAGATGAGCCGTGTGGCATAATTACCATTTCATGGCTTGTGGGAAGCAAGAAACAGTCGAGAGGTGGAAAAAACTCTCTGCCTTATATCTCCTCTTAAATAAAAAAGCCCTCAGCGTCAGAGAGGTGCTTTATGAACTGTGAAATAGGGAGAAAAGTTGAAATGTTGGAAGAGTCAGGGAATGGCTTTTATTTCCAAAAGGAAGCTGACGTCCAGCCCTGCTGTTGGGTAACAGTCAATTAAGACTCGCAGGCATGGCCACGTGGCGCTGACCACAAGGACACTGGTGACATTTCAAGGCCATGCTGCCTCACCTGTTTCTGCAGAGGTGGCAGGCCAGAGCCGGGGCACCAAAGGGCACCCTTGCCACTCTGGCCTCGTGACCACTTTCCAAAGGTTAGGGTGTAAAAATGTCTCTCTGGGAGGCTAAATGTGCCAGAGAAGGAGGCGCGTGTGATTCGTGCCGCACCCTGTGCCTGCTGCACATCGAGTGGGTTGGCTGAGCTGGTGAAGGGGGCAGAAGCGTTTCCTGGAGCCTGATCCGTGCGACTCAGGTGGGGCGGCTACGTGGCTGTGGGCAGCCTCTCTCTAAAGTTCTTCCAGAGCCTCCTGTTGCAGATGAGGAAACTGAGGCCCAGGAAGGATAAGCGACTCTGTGTCACACTGCCACTTCCCTTAAGCCCTTAGAGTGTGGGGAGCAGGCACCCACTGTGGCCCTACGACAGAGTGGGACCCCAAGGCCAAAGACCCCGTACTCCTCCCTGCGCTTTCGAGCCCTTGGTTCTTGTACGGACCGGCCTGTGTGAGCGTCTGCAGGGTCACGGTGACGGCGGGGGACAGCGCTGAGGAAGCTCCCTCCCCACACAAATACAAACACTTCGTGTTCATTTCCGAGGTGCTGCTTTCCACACTGCACACCGTGAACTCCCGCTTAAAGTGGGGTATGCAAGAGAAAGGACGGCGCCCGCCATCCAACGTCTTTGGAAGCAATGCCGTGGGCCGCGCTCCGGGAAACACTCAAGGCGCTGAACGCTCGCGAGAACCCGGCTGACTTTACTGATTAACACAGTGCAGCCTGTGTCGGTCTCCGAATTGTAATTCACCACCCTTCCTGTGTGGACACTGAAGGAAGCATGTCACATTTTACCGCGTGTGAATGTCAGCGCACACTGTGGTGTCTCACTCGCCGTCGCAGACTGAGCACGCGGCTCGCAGTAGCAAAGCACTCGCTGCTGTCACGCGGAGGCGACCGCCGCGTTTGTCCATCAGGCTGACGGAGAGGGCGTGGTGCTGCTCAGGTGCACGGCTCGGGTCCCCTGAGGGCCGGGGCCTGGAGATCGACACCCTCAGCCAGCTCCCTGGAGGTTCTGGTGCCCCGAGAGGCTTCATAAGCATCACGTATGGCGGTGAGGAGAGGCCGGGACTGTGCAGTTGCCTCCAGCCCTGTCACTTCCTGGCTGGTTCCTGGGAGTTCCTGAAACATTGGCGAGCTTTGCTTTTCCTCACTGTGAAAGGGATACAGCAGCTGCGTTGTGAGGCCTGGGCAGAGACAGCCTGTGTCCTGGATGTGCGGCGCTCAGCAGCAAGGCCCCCTCTACTGCAGTAGGTACCAAGAAAGCCGTGGCCGCCGTGGTCCGTGTGAAGGAAATCAGAGGGACAGTCAGGGAGCCGGTGTTTGCGGGGATCGTGGAAGACTCTTCAGAGAACACAACCTTGGAGTAGGTGTCTTCCAGGCCAGAGACAGCTTCAGTGATCCTCAGAAAACAAGCAGAATATCCCAGGCGCTTTTCCGGGAAACTCAGGAGATTGGCCACCTGCCTTGGACGAAGCCGTGGGCCGCCTTCCTGTCGCCTCAGGTCGCGGGGCATTAGTCCGCTTCTGTTAAGTTCTTCACAGATTGTCCTGGTGGGAGGCTCCGCGAATCTTCCAAAATAATTGAAAATAACAGTTGCGGTTTCTTTATGAACTTTTCCTACAACTCACAGTCACTCTTTGTCAGCTTTAGAGCTTGCTCTTCCCGCTCCTCCCCACTCCTTGGTGAGCGCATGCCCCGCTGCCAGGCGGCCACACGTGACCAAGAGCGAAGCTATACTAAGAGAGAAATTCCAAGCTTAGGGGTGGAAAAGACTAAAAACCATTCTGTAAGACCGAGCTGATCCCATAAGCACTCTGTTAAATATTGTCAAGGAAATTCAGCAAATTTCGCTTAAGTTCTTGCCGTAGGTTGGCCCTCCTTGGGGTGGTGAGTAGCCTGCTACTAGGAAGGATGCGCTGTCTCCCCACGGATTTATAAGGCGATTAATGGAGAAAACAATGAACCAAGAAGTTCAGAATCAAAGAGTGCTTCATAGAGAAAATGTGTATGCAACGCAAAACATTACCCTACAGGATTGAATCATGGTGCAAATTTTCATATGATTAACTAGGGAAATGTGAGCTCAGGGGGCAGATAACCCTTGCTCCTTCATGGGACCTTTCTTCGTGGAACAGCCCAGAGGAAAAGCTTTGGGAAAATACAGATTTTGTACCTATAACCTGCAGCACTTGTGGGAATTGTACACCTGTGCTTTGAGTTCGGGTCTCTACTATGATTCCCAGCTTTCCAGGTGTTTTCTGCACAACCGGGACAACATCAAGCCCCAGAAGGACCGCACAGCTGGAACATCCATTGTGCACAGATGCATAGCGTACACTAACCAAGAAGGACAGCTTTCATGTTTCAGATGGGGGAAGAATAAAAGAGTGGAGCCGGTTTGTTCATTCATTAATTTCGGTGACTTTGTAAAACATTCATTTTCTGTTTAAAAATGAAGCTCCCTCCTAATGAAATGTCGTTTCCCAGTCACTTCTGATGTTGTGATGGACCTCACAGAAGTGGATCTGCGGGGCTTGGCAGCTCTCCAGGAAGGCGCGAGTCTGGGGCTGGGTGGGACCTGCTTTCCTGACAGCGGCCCCTCCCCATGGTCCGGTGTCCCACCCAGCCCAACTGCCTGCTGGCCTCTGCCTGTTGGGGGCCATTGATCCCCTTGGTGGGTGGTGGTGAGGACACAGAGCCAGCCTGAGACCCACATGAGTCCACCGCGCTGTCCCCTTAGACAGGGAGCACAGGCCCCTGCCGCAACTCTTCCCGTGGTGGGACTGTGGTTGCTGTTTCTTTCTTTTTTTCCTTATCTGTCTAGATTTATTAGTTTATTTTGTTCTTGTTTTTCTATTAACTTTGCAATAAGAATCATTACGTAGTTGCCATCTGTACATTTAGTAGTTACGCTTTAATTTTTAAGACACGACTCATAATCTGAACAAAATGAACCCATCCTCCACCCCCAAATATAAGGATCTCAGGAAACTTTCATGCAACGCTCACCTTGCATGTTAGATTGTTCATTGCCTTGTTTTCCATGTCATTTTACGTTCCCTAATTAGCCCTCACTTTTAAGCATCCATTTTGTGTAACAGATCCTTGCACATAAGTTGGTCCCTTTCCTTGACGTTGCTTTCTGTATTCCACTCCCTCCTGGGGGGTAGTTTCCTTCTTCAGGAAGTACTTCCTTGAATGTTTATTTCTCTGTTTGCTTTTAGAGTCAGAATCCTTTTCTTTTCTCCAGAATTTTTATTCTGTTGTTTTTTTTCAATATTCTAAACATATCTAGCATCATCTCTGTCCTTTTAGTGTATTACAGTATGTGGTGTTTGTTTTGAGACAGGATCTCACTATGTAGTTGAAACTGACCTGGAACTCACTATGTACCCAGACTGGTCTCGAACTCACAGCGATCCTCCTGCCTCAGCCTCCTGAGTGCTGGGATTACAGGCAGGTGTGTGCCACCACACCCAGCATAGTATGTGGTGTTTTGAAGTAGAGACCTATCTGAGAATGAGAGTGGGGATTACAGGCAGGTGTGTGCCACCACACCCAGCATAGTATGTGGTGTTTTGAAGTAGAGACCTATCTGAGACACACCAAAGTCTGGGACTTCAGCGGGTATGTTTTGGGAGGACCCACTCAGCCCATAGTGTAAGTTCTTACTCTTTTTTTACAATGTAGTGTGTCTATCAGCCTGTTCTCATGGTGTGTTTTTATCTTGTGTGTTGTGAAATCCTGAACCACTGGGTGTCTAACTGTGGCAATTCTGTGTGTGTGGTTACGGACACGTGAATGACACAGAGTGGCCTTATCCCAGAGGGCCTGCCGGATGCTGGCAGAATTTCTCCAGCTCAGGCCACCGCCAGCGGTAACTGCCCCACTTGGAATTTCTCAGATCACCTCCGCGGCATGATTGTGAACACTGGGTGTTTGTGAGGCAGAGCCTGGTTATAAATTATCAAAGGAGAAGTTTTATTCTGTCCAGATCACAGGGTGTTGGGGAAGAATTTCTGTCTCTCCATCATTCGCTAAGTTCAGCCTGGTCTGGTCCAGATCTTCCCCTCTTTGCTGGTGTGGCCGCCCATGGAACTGTGCAAACCCTGGGAGTGACCCTAGTAATCGCTCCTTCATTCCCTCTCAGCCCTTCTACCCCAGGTTAGCCGTGGTGTCCACTCATTCCCCCATATCTGTCCATTCCATCTTTCCTTGTGTCCCTGACCCTCAAGTAGTTTTATCCAGCACTTTTAGGTGTGTGCAGCATGTGGCTTTTCAAGATATCTAGTCTTCCACTGGTGGAATGAAAAGTGAAATGCTGGATTCATTGTGATTACGTTACATTTATACATTAACTTTCCAAGGGGTGGTGCAGATATTTTCTTTCAAAATATGGGTATTTGTTTAGATTTTCTCTGTGATCCTCCATTAGATATTTAAAATTTTCTTCATATGGATTTGTGGTATTTTTTTAGCTATTATACTTGGACTCTTTTACATTTTAACTTGTGCTGATTGTTGTTGGCTCTAAGGATGCTGTGATTTCAATATATTAATCTTGTACCTAGACGACTTACTGGACTCTTCTGTTGTTTAATAACAGTTTTCCAATAGTCTGTCTTTGAGTTTTCCAGGTAGACAATCATTTCAACCACAAATTAGGATGATTTTACCTCTGCCTTCTGATTTCTTATGCCCATGTTTTATTTCCCTGGCTGGATCAGTAGTGATTTCTTAACAGTGCTGTACAGTAGTGGGGTAGGGAGAATTCTTGTAGTTTTCCTGTCTTAAGTGGGAATGCTTCTTAAGCCTGAACCTGGCTAACTTGCAGATTAACGTGACGGACCTCTGTGTAGGTCTTTGGAGTTGAAAAGAACTCTCCCCTGTGTTGTCACATTGGGTCCTCACCACCATCTTGTTTTGTGAGACATAGAAAATGTCCACCTGGTCAGTTTTCTTTGAAAGCTAGCTCACTGAAAGATTTACTCCAGTCAGCAGTGACCTTATAGCAGCAGGCGAGAGAAATCTTCTCCCCTCTGGTTCGCCAGATAGAATGAAAATATCTGCCTATTCACAAACTTCATATGGTCTGCTTTCCTAGTGAAATCCGGTCTGGTTATGGGCCCTTTAAATGAAAAGCAAGTGAGAAAAACAAAAACGTAGTGTAATGGCTTAGACAGAAGTAAACACGTTTCTCAGTATGAACTCTCACGGTCATCGCCATTGCTTTAAGATGCTCCTATAAAGCCTGCAGTGCTCACTTCTACCTGTTTGTGTTTACTGTGCTGTCATTGGCCAAGGGCCACTAGCTGGGGTTGTCTGGTTTCAGCTCTCCACAGCGCCACCTAGAGGCGAGGCCAGTAGAGAGGGAACCCAGCTCACACAACAATCTTGGCAGTTTGTCAAGGCTCGACCCCGCCTAGGGGAAGGGCTCCTTTCCTCAGCAGAAAGGGACAGTCCATAGTCAGCTGGCACACCTGCGGGTCCATGTCTACTCAGAAGGTGACTCACTAAAAGGTCTGCTAAGGCTGGGGTGACAAGCCGCGGAGGAGCCCACTTTCCCAAAGTGTACCCCGCCCGGGGTTAGACTGAGCTTTGTCCCAGGGCACTTTGTTCAGTGAGGGGAGAAGCTCTTACTGGAAGGAGTTGGCTTGTTTGAGTAGGGAGCTGCAAGCTGGCAGAAGTTCAAGTTGCAGTCTCATGTCCAAAGACAATCTGGGGATCAAATTCCTTCCTGCCTGGGCGACCTCAGTCTTTCAAAGCCTCATCCCTGGCTACAGAGGGGCTTGGCTTTGCTCCGTCTGCTGACTTAAATGTCACTCACGTCTAAGAGACGCATTCGCTGCAACTCCTCGACTGGCACCTGACCAGTAAAATGTATCATCGTACGGAGTAAAAATACCATTTTGTGAAATCCATTTCCGCTTATACACACACACTTATGCAGGAATTGTCTTTCGATTTCAGATGTCTTCATTGCTGTGAGTCTTGGGTAGAATAAACAAAACAGAGAATCAAAAACTCTGCTTTAATATTTTTGGTGAAAACACATTAAGTGAATCTCGATGAAGTCTTGTCTTTTTTTTTTTTAACTTCCAATTTAAAGAGCCGCTGGGAAGGTTTGTCCCAGATGCCGGCACCTATCTGGCTGCCACCTTCAGTACCCTAGACAGCCATATGCTGTGACTGCTGGAGGCCCGGAATGCCAGGCTGGGCAACGGAACTGTGCAGACTGCCACGCACGTCTGGGAGACGGATCTCAGTGGCTCAGCCCAGCCTCTGCTTCTCTAACGGGCTACTAAGCAGCTCCATTCAGTGTGGCTGCTTCAGAGCCCTGGAGCTGGGGTTTCTGAGCAGCTCTGTGCACCGCCGGAAGGCCTGATCTTCCCCTCATCCTGGGCAGGGCACACGCCGAGTGGGGGATGAGGGAGGCTCAAGAAGTGGGAGAGACGTGGTCCCTGTGCGTCTGTCTTGTGGAGAACTTCACAGTGAAGGCATTGTGAAATTCAGAGCAGGGGACACGTGAAGCTCTGAGCTGCGCCGGGGATGGGATGGGGCTCCGGTGCGGGGTGAGGGTGTCTGTGAGTTATCCTGGGGAAAGCATATTCGTCATCTTAAAATATTATTTCACGGGGGTTGGGAGGGGACCGGGAAGGGAAAATGACTAAGGTGCAGTACATCTGCGTTCCGGTTCCCCAAGGTGAATGTAGTTGCTATCATCACAAATACACACTGATTTTAAAAGAAACTGAGCTCCAAGAAGAGATTGTTCTGCGTGGGCCCCTCCAAGTGTGCCGCCTCCTTCCTGAAGTATCTGATCTCACATCTAAAGCAGCCTCCTCGGGAGGAGCCCCTCCCACCTGCCACAGGCGGCCCTGGCCCCTTGGCGACTGTGCTCCGATGGAGCGGGAACTGCAGAGCTCTTCGCTGAGATCCTGGCTTGCCGCCCAGCCCGAGTCTCGGCCTTCTGTGTGGCCAGCGGTGGCTGCAGCCGCTGTCTCATAGCCTCGGCCCTCGCGGACCCAGCCTCGCTGCCCCGCCCTCCCTGTGAGAGGGGCCCAAGCACCATGCTCCGGGCCCTCAGGGCCCGCACGTGTCTGAAATGTTTGCTCCTCCTCCCGTCAGTCCCGCCTGACTGCAGAGTTGCGGGCTGGGTGTGCCCAGGTGGCCGGTACCCTCTCTGCAGACATTTGCCAGCAGGGCCCTGAGGGCTGGACCTGCCCTCCTCCGCCCACAGTCCTGCCGCCTCGCCTGAGCCACTTCCTCTGGACCAAGCCCACCTTCCCTGTCCTCTTGCTGTCCCCGGCTCAGGGCCCATGTCCATCTGTACACAGCTGTGACCCAGACAGATCACAGATGCCTTAAAAGTCAGCTGGGACGACGAGCGCGCGGAGAATGCCTGGCTCCGGCCGCAGAGCTGTATCTGCCCCCACTTAAACGCTTTCAAACAGGAGCGACAGTTGAAAGGCTACAAACCCCTCTCTGTCCCTGGTGATTCTCTGAGCTGGCTGAGATTTCTAGGAAGAACTCCTGCCCAAGTATTGCTGTCTGGGGCTGCAAGCACCTGGGGCTGGACGGAGCCATGGCACCCAAGGTGGCACACTGCATGGCAGGTGGTTGGTGCTACTTACCAGCTAGAGCTAGAGGCTCCATGTCCCCAGTGAATGACCAGGTGGGGCCTTGTATGTGGCTCAGATGTCTCTCATCCCATTACCAGGATCTTGGGGGACAGCCCCCCATGCACAGAAGTAGGCATTGCGAATGTCAAACTGTCTCCTAGGTTACACATTGTGATTTTTTGGGTGGAGAGTTACTGGAGATTGAACTCAGGGCCTTTGCACTGAGCTATATACCTAATCTTTTTTCTTTTTTTTTTTTAAGGTATTTTGAAACATTCTTGTTAAGTCACTAAGTGATCCAGGTTGAGCTTGAACTTGCAATCTTCCTGCCTCAGCCTCCCAGAGTGCTGGGACAACAGGCATGTGTGACCATGCCCAGCTCTACAGCACAATTTTTGCTTCATCCTGATAGTCAGGACATGTCCCAGGACCAGCCCTAAAGGGCTCCACCCCTGGATGGATCTGTGTCCATCTTATCTACCACTGAGAGACAAGTAAACAGGGAAAGAATAGGTGAATTTCAACATCGCATCCAAAATTTTAATATCTAGATATTGTTGTTTTTCCTTGCATTTTCTGATTTTACTAACAATAAAGAAATTGTTATTTTTGAAGTTTTAATAGGTGTAGTTTATGCATAAATGTGCATATGCTGTTGGTGCAGCTTGATGAATTTTTAAAAACTGCGTTTCCATGTAACCAGCTTCCAGATCAGGAGACGCCCACTGCACCCCCCCCCCAGGTCTCCATAGCTATGAAGCTATGGCTTGTGTGGTGAGAAAAGCATTTAATATTTAAAGAGCAGCATCTATCATTAAGAAAAAGCAATGCACCCTGTGAATCTTCTGTATTTACAACTAAAGCACATCTCTGGCATACACAAAACAACTATAACCTTTAACTGTTCTTTAGATGACAGATTTTGGGGCTTGGTTGACTAACATACAACAGTTTCCAGCCAACGAACAGAAATGGGTTTTCCCAACAGTTCAATGTCTGTCTGAATGTTGGGCACATTGTCAGATCACCTCTGTCCCTGCCAAAGCTTCTGTCACTGTCAAAGTGGTATTTAATTCTTCAAATTTGTTTTGAAATGGGGCATAAAATAAATATGTAATCAGGGTTGGTAGCAAAAGCATCGCGTGGCTGCAAGCTGCAGAAATAAATACACACAAAATAATCTATGTGTGTATACACTGTCTTTTTGTCTGCCTTTCTGTTTCAGGTTTCAGTTTGCTGGGTGGTGGCACACACCTATAATCCCAGCACTCAGGAAGCTGAGGCAGGAGGATTTCCATGAGTTCAGAGTCAGGATGGGCTTCTTCCTGAGACCATGTCTCAAAAGAAAAAGGGTAACAGCTTCATCTGGGTGGTAAAAATCCCATCATTCTTTAACTCACCTTTTTTTGTTTGTTTGTTTGTTTGGGGTTTTTTTTGTTGTTTTTTTTTTTTTTTTTTTTTTATTTTTTTT
>NW_022900917.1:5201076-5237609 GCF_012274545.1 Fukomys damarensis
TTTTTTTTTTTTTTTTTTTTAGATTTTTTGGTTTTTTGAGACAGGGTCTCACTATATAGTTGAGACTGACCTGGAACTCACTATGTAGCCCAGGCTGGTCTCAAATCCTCCTGCTTCAGCCTCCTGAGTGCTGGGATCGCTATTGAAATCTTAATTTAAAGGTCCCCTTGTAGCCATGGCCACCAAGGGTAGAGGGGTCACCCTGTCCGTCCACCTGGTTTGCCTTCCCCTTGGTGTGTGTGGTGGCCTGAAAAGGACCCTAAAGACATCAAGGGCCTATGCCCCAGGACCTAAGCATTTTCCTTTCTCTGCATGTATGACTCAGTCAGGTCTCTGGCAACAAGAGGAGGATCCCGGATTATCTTGGTAGGACCTAAGTGTCATCACAAGTGTGTTTGCGAGTTTCTGTCTGTGTGTTTCTTGTGATCAAACCCATGGACTCAGGCACACCAGGCAAACGCTCTACCACCGAGCTGCACCCCAGCACCCAAGTATCTTTGTCAAGGAAGCAGAGGGAGAGTGAGACGGGAGTAGAGGTGGTGGAAATGCTGCACTTGTGACCCTGGAGACTGAAGAAGCACTGAATGCACATCCAGGAGCCAGGAAAAAGCGAAGGAAAGCGCTTTCCCTAGGACACTCGGAGAGGGCCGTCTTGACTCAGTCTACTGAGAGCCGCGTTGGCCTTCGGGCCTACGCATCTGGGTTGGGCCGCGGTGGGTCATGGCAGCGACGGAACACCAGTACACTGCTGTGAGCAGAGGGCTTAATGACAGAGCCGATCTCAATGTTGGTGAAGATTTCTCGCAAAGTAACAGGCATATCAAGATAAACAAAATTAGTACATGTTCCTGTGTCTGGTGTCTGATTAGAGAGACTACCGTGATGGATTTCGGGTGAACAGGTAGGGACATTTCTGTTTGTAATGGAGACACCAAACATTACTTCTTCAACTTAAAGCTCACAGCAAAACTATAGAAGAAGCACCCTGGAACACCACCTCCTTCCTGTGCGTATCAGTTGCCTCTCTCGGGGTTGTGTGTGGGCAGGGGCAGGGCAGTGGTGCAGAGAGACATACGGACGTGAGGAAGGAGCCCCAGAAATCAAGTGGGAGTTCAGGCTGCTCCAGACAGGAGCTCATGCAGCTCAGGTGGCTGCCTTCAAACGTAGAGGGACCTGGCACGCTCACCAAGGAGGAGCAGGAGGTCTCCCAGGCTCTGGGCCTTCTGCTTGACTCACGCATTCATTTACCTTTTTAAAAATGCATGTTAGCTATGTAGAATAGTAGGTCTTGTTTCGGTGTGTTCATATCTGTATGTAACATACTTAGATCAGTCTTACCCACCAATCTTCCCCTTCCTCCCTCTGCTGTGATCCCTTCTTCTTCCCCAATAGTCTCCCTTCTCCTTTTATGTCATCTCTCTCTTTTTTTTAATTTTTTTAATTTTTTTTTTTTCTGGATTCCTCACACAAGAGAACACATGTAACGTTTAACTTTCTGAGTCTGGCTCCTTTCACTTAATGTCGCAGTCGCTTTCTCCAGTGCTGAGACACAATACTCAACCCTCATAAAGTACAGGAGGAGAGGTTTATTTTGGCTCCCACTTTCAGTCCACGGGCAGCTGACTCCAGGACAGAAACGGCACAGTGGGAGGGCCTGGCGGAGAAGCTGCTCACATCACGGCAGCCAGGAAGTGGAGACAGAAGGGAGGGAGACGCCCCTTCCAGGTCACAGCCACGTCTCCCAGGCCTCACCTTTGGACAGCTGTGAACTCACCGATGCACTAATCCCCCAGTGTCTGTTGCAGTCCTGAGATCCAGTCACCTTCCACATCAGGCCTTGGGGGGCACCCCAGTCTAATCCGTAGCGTTTAACATCCATTTTCCAGTTCCATCCACTTTCCTGCAGATAACATGATTTCATTCTTCATTTGCCCTTATTTTAGAATTCGTATTAGCATGGTCAAATGCATGTAAAACTTCACCACTTTCGCCGTTTCCAGTGTTGGCTCTGTACCATGCATTGAACTCACTTTGCGGTGTAGCCGTCACCACCGAGCATCCACAGATGCTTTCATCTTCTCAGCACAGCTCACACCCATCCGTCACCGCCGTTCTCTGTTACCCGCTCTGGCTTTCACTTCTGCCCAGGAGACAGAAGGCAGACAGACAGCTCTGAGTCCTGGGAGGAAAATCAAAGCTTGAAAAAATTCAGAAAGTTCAAAATCATTGAGGTTCACACATTAAGACTTGAGCTCGGACTGGGGATTTAGCTCAGCAGCACCGAGCCTGCCTCAAAGGTACAAGGTACTAAGTTCGATCCCAGTACCAAAAAAAAAAAAACTTGAGCTCTTTAGCAGAGAAAGCCTCCCTTCCTGGGCATGGAAAAAATACTGTGTTTATGAAACCACAAGCAACACAGAATTGGGCACAAGGAGCAGTGGGAGTCTCTCCTTTGTCCTCTGCCCAATGTCTCCTGAAGAGGACATGTGGGCTCAGTGCGCCCCCCATTAGATAAGGACTTCGGTATTTTTTAATTTGGGCCAGCTTTACAAATAGAATCCCCAGATAGCTTCATAGATGAGGTGATATTGGGATTAGGGAAAAACCCCTATCCAGTGCACCATCTCCCTAAGTAATTTTCTCCTTGTTTCATTTTATGGCTGAAATCCTGCCATTAATAATTCATTTCTTTGGCCTAATGGTTTGTCCCTTCTTTCTTTCTTTCTTTTTTTTTTTTTTGTTGTTGTTGTTGTTTTTTTGGTACTGGGGATCGAACTTGGGTCCTTGTGTTTGTGAGGCAGGCTGAAGAACCATTGAGCTAAATCTCTGGCCAGGTTTGTCCTTTCTTGAGATGCAAAATAGATCTCATAAAGTCACCTCTGTGAGGCCCAGTTTATGTAAGCAATGCCTTCCCTGCCCTGCTCCCTTACCTCTTACATTACCTCCGCTTTGTTCTTTATGACACTTGTCTATTCCTTCCATCCTTCCTTCCTTTCTGCCCAGTTCTGGGGACCGAATGGCCGGATGCACGTGGTAAGTACCCGACTGGGTGTGAACCCCTGAGCTGATGGGATTGGACACGAGACTCAGTGAACTGGGGCATGCTGGGGTGCAGAAGTTGGGGGGCCACGGTGTGAGGCTGTCCCGCAGCACGGCTCGGGCCTCAGCTGCTGCCTGTGCCTCAGCTGCTGCCTGGGACTCACTCACCCCTGTGGCCACCTCTGCCGACCTCAGTTCTTACAGTCATCCACCCTGGGAATCAAAACTCTAGAACGTATTTTTATAAAATATGAGAAGACAAAACATCCTAACAAGAGAGGAGTGTCTAGGGTGTTTTTGCTTTGTTTTTGTTTTGAGTCCCCAACATTCGTTTTATCCCCTCTCCCCCACTTTTCAACAGCTGTACAAACATTGGACTGAAAAAAGCCCTGGGAGCGGTGTGTGGGTAAAGGGTCAGATGCAGAGGAGTGTGCATCTGCACAAATATTTACAAACCGCCAGCGGTGGCCACGCACCTGTTGCCCCAGGTGTGCGCCCGTGCACTGCCCGTGCTGACGCCTGTCCCAGCAGCTTGGGCTTCTTTGGGAATCTCAGGATAAAAACAGTGAAGCCCCCGGGTCTCTGCCCGCTCTGATGCACTGACCTTCTGGCCCCCTGTAGACTTTGAAATTATCCAAGTCTCTGCTGTCTTTCTCTTCTTCGGCCCTCACCATCCTGCTTTCTAGGCAAGTCGAAGGATTGATCAGCCTCCGATAAATGGAAGAAGAGAGAAGACAATGACTCTGCGTCGTGTTTTGAGTTCTGCTCGGAGGAGCACAGTGTTTAAGGGCTAGGGCGATAGCCTCACATGAAAGGGTTACTGAACATTTTTTTTTTTTGGTACCGGGGATTGAACTCGGGTCCTTGCGCTTGCGAGGCAGGCCACCGAACCGCTGAGCTACATCCCCGGCCTTGAACATTTTGAATGAATAAGGTTGCAGCCGGTGCTGACAGGGAGAGCTCACTGTCTCAGTTCCCAATATGTTTCAGTAGCCCTTGTCCAGGGATCGCTGTGGAGTCTCGGGATTCGAAAGGCCACCCAAGGAAGCCTGGCCACAAGAAGCTTCCCTATTTGAAAATCATTCTACATCTGACTTGGGGCGATCTGGATTGGAAGAATTTAGTGTCATGCAGTTCCTTGGGGCATAAAGAGTAAAGACAGACACTGATGCCAGGAGGTTAGGCTTCTTTGTGCTGCTGCCAAACTTTGTGGTAGGCGAATGAGAGCCAGGTGACTCTCAGTGCAACCGTAGGGAAGAGGAGACAGAATGGAGGTGTCTGGAAAGTGTAAACGCTAAGCCGATGCCTAGGGCAGGGAGCCTGAGCTGGGACTTTGCTCGGCTCCCTAGAGCTGTGGGCGGGGTCGGAATAACCACGCCCACCTTCAGGGAGGAGAGCCATTCCGCCCAGCCAGCAGGCAGATTGGAGTTTTCCCACTCAACCTGCTGTGTGTTCAAGCGAGAAGAGGAAGGTGGGGTAGAGGCCAACCTCAGGAGCCAGGCTGGGAGGCAAGACTTCCGCCTCAGTGATGAAAGCACGTCCACACGTGTCATTCTCCCTGATTAAACAGCTGGGGTAATTAGACCTCCTTCCTCCATTAGTTTTCACGTGATACTTGTCGAATACGGACTTGCCTTATTTATAAAGACTTCCATATATAATATAAAGTACAGTCCATCACGTCGGACTCGCGGTGATTTACAGGCCGTGGAAAGGTCTGTTCTGAGCAGCACATTCTGTGCCAAGCTCTGCAAGACAGTGGGGGTCTAATGGTGGCAGTGGGCCCTACACTGGAAGTACCAAGAGGACTCAGGTGAAACTAAGCTTCCTAACACCTTCATCAATTAGCGGAACTCTTCTGTGTTCCTTAGAACACAAAGTAGGAGACAAAATAAGAGGCCCCACAGCAGCCATGCTACTTGGCAGTTATCAAAGTGCCTCCCTCACATGAACTCAGCACCGTGGTGGTGGCTGCAGAGATGGTGATGATGATTTTACAGTGGCGTCTGGTGGCATCAAGGTGGAGAGCGTCTATACGGCAAAGAAAAGGCCAAGAGAGCGAAGAGGCAACCTCCAGAGTGGGAAAACAAATTTTAGTCAGTTATTCTGTGGGCAGAAGACTAATATCTAGAATATACAAAGAACTCAAAAATGTAGACCCCCTCAAAAGACCCAATCAAAAAATGGGCGACTGACAGGAATAGACCCCTCTCAGAAGACAAGTACAAATGGCCAATTGATGCACGACACGACAAACATCCAGATGAAAACACCAGGATTCCACTGTACTCCAGAAAGAATGGCCACCATCGGGAAATCATAACAACCAAGGTTAGTGAGGCTGCAGGGAAAAAGAAACCCTTCGACATTTTGGTGCGACTGTAACTCGTATAACCATTATGGAAATCAGTATGGAGACTCCACAGAAAACTCAAAATCTGTATTTTCAGTCCATGTGCTCCCCTTCTAGGTATCTTTCCAAAAGAGTTGAAGACGTCATCATAACACAGTGATATCTGTACCCCAGTTTGTAGCAGCACAACTCATAGCTAAATCTTGAAAGGGCCCTATGTGTCCCTCAGCAGATGCATAGATAAAGAAAATGGGGTATTTGTACGCAAAGGACTACCACTTTGCTGTAAGAATAAATTTGAATAATGTGTCAGTAACCTTGAGGTCGTAAAGCTAAGTGAAGTAAATGAAATGCATAGGCTTAAATAGCACAGTTTCTCTTAATGAGAAACTGAAAGCATAAATGAAGAACGAAACAAAATATAGATAACAGGAAACAGGAAAATAGATCTTTTGCAAATGAAAAGAGGAAAGAAAAGGGGGAAGGGGCATAAAAAGAGTTAAGATGTGTTAAGTACGGGTACCAACGCCCCATGATAAATTTAATTATTATGTACCTCAAACTTTTACTAATAAGGGCCGGGGATTTGGCTCAGTGGTTCCACCGCCTGCCTCGCAAGTGCAAGGGCCCAAGTTCGATCCCCGGTACTAAAAAAAAAAAAAAAAAAAAAACCTGTTACTAATAAAAATTAAGATTAAAAAATAAAGAACAGCACAGCCCCAGAGGACGAGAAATGTGCTTGACTCAGTAGAGCTCTGACAAGAGCATCCTGGTGAGCAGCGGCCCCTGCCGATCTGTATCTACAGATTTGCCGTTCTGATGGCTCGTGTGGTACCCGTCCCTCGGCCGTCCCGCGTGTTCTCACGGATTCTGCTGGATGCCAGCGCAGTGCCTAGCACTGCTCGACAGACATTTAGGACGATGTGAAGAGATGCGTTCCCTCCTCCCGGCAATGGGGGCTGTTCTAACAGCGGAAATGACTTAAATTTCTCTACTCAGTCGCTTGAAGTGACCCTGTTGCTTTGTACTGTTTGTTCTAGTAGCTTTCAGCCTTTTCTGTACTTAAAAAAAAAAAAACTATGTTCATAGAAAACTTGGTTTTTCTCATAAATGGAGTCAACTGTGGATAATTAGTGAGTATTGTAATAGAAACAATAAGGAGAGATTGGCTTTTAATATTCTCTTGATGCAAAAGTGGTAAAATTAAACCAAAGCAGAGTCTGCTAGTTTACTACTTCCTCCTCCTCCTCCTCCTCCTCCTTCTCCTCCCCTTCCCCCCCCCCCGGAGATGCTTTTTTTTCGGGGGGTGCTGAGGATTGAACTCGAAAGGCAGGTGGCAGAACCACTGAGCTAAATCCCTGAGATTCTTGACATGCTCCTCATCAGTCAAGCAAGGAGCATGTTGTCAACAAACACTTCATTGCAGAATAGAAATTCTGAAGAGGGAAAAATAAGATGAGATAGAGCAAATAACATGGTAACATCACCCTGTGTTTTCCTGGCCACGTGTCTGTTTGCAAATAACACTGATATTGTTTCCTGTGTGAGGACTCGGGAGCAACCCCCCGCAGATGTGAAAACCTCCATGAGAAGTGGATTCTTTCAGAGTAGGCCGTGCCTGTCATATGACCCAGCTGGGTGAGGGAGCTTGGCTTCTTAAGTGAGCCCTGTGGGGTGGAGGTGGATGAGCCCTCTATGGAGCCCAGGCTGGCCTTGAACTTGGCAACAGTCCTCCTACCTCAGCCTCCCAAGGACTGGGATCACAGGCACGCGCTACCACACCGGTGAAAATAGATTTTTAGCTAGATGTATTATCACTCCTAAAAATTTTGTAGTTCTTTTAGGAAGAAGAAGGCAACAGTAGTTTGGGGATTGTGTAATGGATGGAATGTTTGTGTCTGATCCCACGGTGGAGATATTTGGAAACGGAACTCTTGGGAAGTGAAGAGGCCACGAAAGTAGAGCACTCACGAATGGGATCAGTGCCTCTAAGGAAGAGGCAAGTAGCTCTCCAGCTCTCCTTGGGCCATGAGAGGACAGGAGGATGCAGCCTCCTGCAAACCGGGAAGCCGGCCTCACCAGACACTGGGTCTGCCGGGCCCAGAACTGGAGCGCCCACGTGAGAAGTGGGCGTGTGCAGTCTGTTCTAGTGACCCTGAGAGCAGCTGGAGCTAAGACAGGTGTCCAGCTGGCCACTGCTCCCACAGCCGCACCTGCGACAGAGCTATGGCCCAGAGTCTTCACACACGGTCACCTGATGTCTTCTCTTCATCGCTTCAAACAGGTCCCACAAAAGATGAGGAAACTGCAAGACGGAGGAGCTAGTTCAGGTTGATCAAGGTTGTCCCAGACCAATGGCGGCAGGAACAGCTGAGCTGAGGACAAACTCAGTAAGATTCATGCTCTTAGAATCACTGGCTAGCCAGGGCACGTGCGTTAGTAAAAAAGGAAATTAAAGCTCCAATTTTCTAGAAAAAGAAGCTTTAATCGGAAAGTTGGAGGGCAGCTAGGTAAGGAAGCCAACCCTCAAGATTAGCTGGTGGGTTGACCCTTGTTTCGGGGCAATGGCGGAGACTTCCTGCCATAGTGGGAGGGCCCTGGAAACCCCCCACCCTGGAAGCCTCGGTCTTGAAGAGGGTGAGGTTAGGGGAATTCAGGGCCCTTCAGTCGTGCTCTGCTAACTTTTATACAGACAGTCCCGAGATGATTAATGTAGCCAGACAGAGACTTGGAGGATGTGATTAAATTTAAAACTTTAAAATGAGGAGACTTTCCTGGGTTATCCAGCTGGGCTGTTATCCCAGGTCCCTGCACAGTGGGCAGCGACAGGGAGGAAGAAGAGGGAGAAGTGGTGCGGAGCCAGGAGCTGGACTCCAGGACCCACAAAACAGGAACCACTTCTCCAGCTTCCAGACAGACCAGCCTTGCCTGCATCTGGACTTTGGGATATTTTTTTTTGGTACCAGGGATCGAACTCAGGATATTGTGCTTGTGAGGCAGGCCCGGGCCCGGCCTCCTGGACTTCAGGACTTTTAACCTCCAGAATTTAAGACTGTTTGTGGTGATTCTTATAGCATCAGTGGGGGGCTAATATGTCAACTTTCTAAAATGGTAATTTCACATAAGAAAAACCTGTATTTCTGGCTTCTCTTGAAATATTGGGAAGTCTGGCAATGTTGAGCCTATAATCACCCCGAATAACAGGCTAACCCTAAAAACAGGCTACACTATAAATGGGATATGGGTTGTTTTTACTCTTGTATTTGTCTTCTGAAGTCATATTGGAACAGTTAATTCCATATGAACCATGTAAACCCCAGCTCATTGTCTCACTAAGTCAGAGAGTGAAATCATGAACAAAAGGACGACGTTGGGAGAGTGTTTATTGGAAGTAAGGAGAAGAAAAGTAGGATTTCCGAGCATGGTGCAGAGCGGGGGAATTGCTCCACTGTTTCAAGGCCCCCTGCAGCAGGCGGCTCTGTGGATTTAAAATGACCAGTTGGAGTGCACGGTCTTCCACCTGAGTTCGCAGCATGTAGGGTTTTGAAGGAAACTGGAACTTTTAAAGAAAATCCAGTTCACCTGCATTTTTAAGACCCTCAAAATTCAGGGCCTGAGTAGGGAGGGGTTTCATCTCCCTTTAGTAGGGTTTGGGCTGCATTCCATGCTGCATGAGGAAGTTCATTTTTTACTTTACTTCAATGTCTGTGCTTATTTTAACCCCTACCAATGTAGCTGACCACCCAGTGCTACCTTCCGCCCTCCCCCTGGCAAGCTGCCTATTCATAAGCTAACCAGCTAAACTGTTTCTTGCAATATCAATTTGTGACTCTTGGTCTGGCATTCTATGATTAATAAAGCCACTAGAAATTGCTGCGGTCATGTGTTTTGTATCCATTGTTTTCTGAGCCATGAGCTGGAAGGGTCGACAGCCACTTAAATTTCCTAGATGCACAAATACTAGATAATCTTAGTAGTTAAATATCCAAATGTGTTTGACAGCCTAGTCGACTCATCTGTCATATGTTGCTAAACACATGATCCGTGTTTGATTTAAAACTGCACAGAACATTAAACTGAACTTTATTGTCCTAGAATTTGCAAACTTTTGTGCGGGGTAAGCACCACCAGGGGGGAAAGGGCCTTACTAAAAAGACAGAAGCACACAGACCGAATTGATGGCACAGCAGAAGGTTCTGCTTCCTTTAGAAAACAAACCCTGCTTCCTCACCAGCCCTTCAGTTACCTACTGAGGAGTAAACAGGGGAGACTAATTTACTCCCAGCTACTTGCTATAAATGGAGCGATTCCTCGGTGGAGCCTGTGTGAAGGGTCATGACTTATTCACACCTGAGTCTTGACTTACTTCCATCAGATGGGAGGCTTGGGGAATGGAGCTTTGATTGCTCAGAGGGGAATTCGGGAACTTGGACCACACTGAGTTTGCCCTGTGTGAAAGCCCACGTGGCAGAAGGTACGAAGGGACAGAAAGGAAAGACCCCGAGGAGGAGCCGTGGCCAACAGGTGCCCACGGCTACAGCCCACGGGGGATAGCGCAGCTCAGCTCCCTGCCTATGTTTCTTGAAAATTTCCCACATCATTCCCTCCTTCCTCTTATGGAAGGCCGCTTCATGCTGCAGAAACAGCACAGGCTTTGACCGAGAAGCCTTTAGAACTCTCATCATCTAACTGTGGCCACTTCTCAAACTTTCTGACCCAGTTTGTTCTTCTGAAAAAGGGATAATAACCTGTGAGTTCAGCGAGGCAGGAGATTGGGGCGTGGCGAAGCGGCTGGGGAAGGGAGCAGGACCTGTGGATCCCAAACGGAGATCCAGGACAGATTCGCAAAGATACTTCCTAAAGCCCTGCGTCTGGGGCCAATCAGAGTGCCCTCTTCAATTCTCGCAAGAAATCAAGCGGCTTTCTGATAGGATGGTGTAGACCTGACCTCAGCTGAGGGGGGGGGATACGAAAGATGGCGGTTGTCCTCTTGGCCTTTTTCTTCTCACCCAGAGAGGTCGCTCTCACCCTGTGGAAGGACCGCGCGTCTTTTCTTGCTTTAAATCCGCTCGCACTAACTGTGCAGAGCATGTTTCTTTCCCTACCTTGAATAAATGCAAAACCTTGCTACTGTGCTTTTCTAGACCAGTTCTTTCGGGACAGAAAGATCCTAGAGGTCGCCTCTAGAAGGAGACCCTAGAGCCTGGTAACAGCGGCACTGGGGAATTGAGGCAGGAGGATCACCGTGGGTTCGAGACCAGTCTGGGCTGCACAGTGACACCTTGTCAAAAAACGGTAGGGCGGGGGGAATAATAAGTGTCAAGAAGGGTTGCTAAAAGAATAAGAGGCGACATGGTCCGGTGCTTGTGTTCGCGTACGGGGCCGCCCTGACGGAGCACCACAAGCTGGGCGGCTCGAACAGAAAGCCCAAGGCTCACTGTCTTGCAGCTTTGGAGGCTGGACGTCCAGGATCGAAGCTGGCAGAGCTGCCGGAGAGCAGATTCCCGGCGCGTGTTGCCGCCCACCACGGGCTCCCACACGCTCCTCCAGCCCCTGCCCTGGTGTCCTCAACCCCCTTGCTGCGTGTCTGTGCCCCCTTTCACCTGTACAAGCCCACGGCCGTACTGGGTTACGAGTCCAACCCTGCAGCTATGGACTCATCCTAACCTAAGGAGTTACATTTGCAGTGACCCGGTTAACAAGTGGGGTCTCGTCCTAGGAGTGGGGCAGGATTTCTTCAACACGTGCCTTTGGGGGGGACACAGTTTAACCCCCACAGTGCCTCACAGACCGGGGTCTCTTCCGTGTGTACTCCCTCAGCCTTGCCCTCCCCGGGTAAACAGAATTCCTTTCCTCTCTTGTAGGTTTTGATTTCCCCAGATCGAAGTGACTCAAGTATGTTAAGTTCTCTCTAAATGACTTTCTCCCAACCGCTCCTTCTAACTTATCACTGTTTAAGAGACCCAAAGGTTTGAAAAACTCCAAATAGTCCTGGCCTGACCCTGCTCACTGTGACATTGTGTAACCCAGGCAGGGCACAGACTCAAATTTTATTTTTGGACTTTCCTCAGAAAAGAACAGGCTAAGCAAATAAGTAAACATGATTAAAACGGGGTGCTTCCAGGTCTGAAAGAACTAAGCATCGTTAAGCACTTAGGGGAATTCATTTTTACTCAAAGTGCCAGCCGTAATTTCTGACAGCTGGTGTGTAGAGCCGTCCCCAGGAAGAGGCTGTGTCTCTGGGCGACCCAGGATGTCCTCAGCTGATCCAAGCTCACAGAGGTGACGGATACATATCTGACCCTGGACGGAATGGCTGCTGAGCTGGGGTTCTGGGGCCGAAGGTCGTGAAGTGAGAGGGCGGGCAAGGGCAGTGGGGCGGGATCCAGAAAGCTGGGTCCGGAGGGAAGGGGCTTCGCTCCTTCTCGGAGTGAGGGCTTCCTGGAGGGGGCGTGCTGAGAACAGGCCTGGAGACTGCAGTGCAGTGCAGGGCGGTGCAGACACAGCAGGGTCCAGACTCGGGTCCCAGGTCATGGCCAGGATGTCTCCGAGCGGAGCGCCAAGGTGGGGCGATGGAAGGACTCGCCCATTTCCCTGGAGGGGTTTCCAGCCTTGACCCAAAGAAAATGGCGAAGTACTGGGGAACAGAAATTCGCTTTTGTTCATGCCCAAGCAAGGGCCGATTAGCACTGGTGCTGGGCCCTGGGAAATGTGAGATTAGGTAGGGTATTGGCCTCAGTGCTGTGTGCAGACGCTGGCGTCCCGAAAGGGTCCCTGGGGACCAGTCTTCTATACACGTCCTCGGTCATAGGGACGTGAAGGGACACTCCCCGGATGAGCTGTGGCAGGGGTGCAGCTCCGTGGTGGGGCACTGCCTGGCTCCACGGTGCTTCCTAACCCTGAACAAGCAGGTGACTAAAACCTGGGAGTAAGGTGGACACTTATGTCACGTAGGGTGGGGCACCTCTCCTACCAGTATTAAGTGCTGCCTTCTGCCAGACCACAATTTCCACTTTGCAAAAGTCAGGGAAAGGCATAGACTGGACCATCATCCCTAACTCAGCCTACACTTTATCGTTTTGGTTTTTTGAGACATGGTCTTGCTATGTAGTGCAAGCTGGCCTTGAGCTCACTATGTAGCCCAGGCTGGCCTCAAATTCAATGGTGATCCTCCTGCCTCAGCCTCCCGAGTGCTGGGGTGACAGGCCTATGCCACCATGACTGTCTTAACTTGAACTTAATGAGGCACCTGAACTTAATTCAGGCAAATGTGTCTAGTTGCTCGAGGTTCTTTTCCAACTTGATTCATTTTTGTCCTGAACTCCCGGTAAGGCAGAGAGATGGAGTAACCCTAATGGGATCCAACATCCTTTGAAGCAGGAAGTCACTTCCTGGACTGGGTTTAAATGCTGCTATCTTGGCGTGCTGACTCCTCACTGGTAAGGAAACAGGCAACCTGTGCACAGACTTGCTTACCACGCCTGAATAACAGGGTCCTCCAGAGGGGGCTGCGTGTCCCAGTGGCAGTGTGGGTTCTGCCCTAAGGCAGCTTCATTAGGAGACCCGGGCCCAGAGGACAAGACGTTGCTTTTTTGGAGCCACCGAAGGGCCTGTAGAACATATCAGCGTTTTTCACCTTCTGCACGCTCTGTATAGATGAGAAGTTGCACTCTGCTCCAGGTGTGCTCTTGGGAAACTGAAGGTGACGTGGGCTCCGGCCGCTTTCTTGGGACTCCTTGCCTGGCCCTGACCCTGCAGGGCAGCGCCAAGCATAGGACACCCTGGAACCTGGGGGTTTGAGGACCTGGTGACCTTTGTCATTCACTGGGGGACACCAGGCCCTTCTTTCCTCTGCATCATCCTTCTCACCACTCTCAAGAGGAATCCCACTTCTTCAAAATGTTTCCATTGTGGTTTTTAGCCAAATAATAAAACAAAAATTACCCCGAATTCTGTCAGAGGTAATTTCCATGTATAAAATACAAGCTTTTCATGGTGGACTCCAGTTTTGGAGGTTGCTTTTCCCAGGCAGTCACATGGACCTGCTGTCCCTGCAGCCACGACCTTGGAGATTTCCACATTTTCTAGGGTTTTGTGTAAAGGGAATTTACTGCCCTATGTCCTGGCTTCTCTCATTCTGCAGTTATTGTAAGACACATTCTTCCCTCTGCATACACCAATAGTCCATTCCTCTGGGGCTTTTCTTGCTTTGTTGTTGTTGTTTAATTTCTTTTAGAGTTGTTTTGTTTTGCGGTGCTGGGACTGAACCCAGCCCTCATCAGTGCTAGGCAAGCACTCTACCACTGATCTCCATCCCTACACACCCCAGCCCTTTTTCATTTTGAGACGGGATCTTGCTAACCTGTCCTGGCTGGCCTCCAGTTTCCCATCCTCCTGCCTCGGCCTCCTGAATAGCTGGGATCACAGCCCACCACACCCAGCTCCTTTTTCCTTCCCTTGTGATACGTACGGCCTCTTCAGACATTCACCAGGTGATACACTTTGGGCTTTCTGAGTTACCTATAGTGAGAGCACCTGAGAATATTCCCATGCTTTTCTTTCTGCAGATTATCCCTTCTCATCATGACTGTCAAAGAACAGAAACGTTTCGTTCTGAAGAAGTCCATTTTATCAGTCTTTTTCATTTATGGATCGTGCTTTCGATGGTGTATGTAAGAAACTTGTGCCCAACTCAAAGTCTCAAAGATCCTCTCTTGTTTTCTTCTGAAAGACAGTTTTATGTGGTATGGTTTGGATTATGATCCATTTTGAGTTTATGTTTTATGTAGTGCAAGATGCAAATTGAAGTTAAAGCTTTGACATGTATATTCAGTATTTTCGGGACTCAAGTTAAATATCCTCCCTCCACAGATGAGGAAGTAAACTTCCCTTCATTCCACTGTAGTAACTGTTGTGGGAATCTATTCTGTTCTGCTCTCTGTTCCACCGACCTGTGCTTTCTTTCTTCCTTTCTTTGCTTTCCTTCTTCATTACTGATGATTAAACCTAAGGCCTTCACATAAGATATATTCCCAGCTCCCAGTGTTTATTTTGAGACAGTCTCACTAAGTTGTTAAATTGCTTCAGCCCCACTCAAACTGCAATCCTCCTGACTCAGCCTCCCAGAGTTCTGGCATTTTAAGCAGGCGCCATCACACCTGGCTTTACCTTTTTTTTTTTTTTTTTTTTTTTTTTTTTTTTTTTTTTTTTTTTTTTTTTCTGATTGCACAGGTTAAGCTTTTCTGATCAAACACTGACCCCAAAGGGCCAGGGATTTAGCTAGTGGTTCTGTCTCCTGCCTCAAAAGTGCAGAGTCCTGAGTTCAATCCCCAGTACCAAAAAACAAAAACAAAAACAAAAAACCTTGACCTGAAGTGGGAAGAGTGGTTATCTTTATTTTGTTTCTAATTTCATAGGATCTTCAGTCTTTTATCAGGAAACAGGATGTCAGCTGCAGGCTTTTCCTACTTGCCCTTTATCAAGTTGAGGACGTTGCATTCTATTCTTGTTTGCTGAAAGTTTTAAAATCGGGGATTGTCATCATATTTTATTTTACTTTACTATGATAAATTTTATTGACTTAAATGTTAAACAGACTCATTTAAAAAAAATCCCTACTTATATTGTCCTTTTAATAAAATTTTGAACTCAATTTGTTCAAATTTTGTTTTGAATTTTAAAAATCTGTGTTCATGAAGACTATTGGTTTGTGGCTTTATATTCTTGGATTTCCTTTGTCTTAATCTGGTGTCAGTGTAAAGTGGAACCCTGGAATTATTTAGAAGTATCCCCTGGATTCTGATTTTCTCAAAAGATTTATCAAGAGTTGGTAGTATTCCTTAAATGCTTGGTAGAATTCTTCTGTGAAGTAGCCTGGCCCTTAGGTGTGTTTTGTAGGAATAATTCTAACTACAAATATAGAATCTTTTTTTTTTTTTTTGGTACTGGGGATCGAACTCAGGACCTTACATTTGCAAGGCAGGTGCTGGAACCCCTGGGCTAAATCCCCAGCCCCAAATATGGAATCTTTGATAGAGATAGCACTGTTCCAGTATTTCTTCTTGAGTAAGCTTGGTAATTTGGTGTATTTCAAGGAACTTGTGGATTTCACCTGCATTAAGTTTATCAGCATAGAATTCTTCATGGTTGGCCTTCACCTACAGTTAGCATTCTACTTAATATGAAATATCCTCAGGCTAGGTATTGAGGATTCCAGTCTCATTTGTCATATTTGAGATTTGTCTTCTGATTTTTCTGGTCAGTCTAATAAAGTTTATTGACGTTTTTGGCCTCAACTACACAGATACTGGCTTCACTGAATTTTCTGCTGCTTTTCTGTTTTCTTTTTATGGATTTCTGTACTGAACTTTATTATTTCCTATCATCTGCTTATTTGGGTTTAGTTTGCTTTCCTACTTCTAGTTTACTAAGTTACAACTTGAGATCATTGTTTGAAGCTTTTCTTCATCGTCACAGTTTGATTATATTTTTATTTACATTCAGTTCTAAATACTTCCTAATTTTTTTTTTTGATTGACCCATTGATTATTTGGAAGTCTCTTATTTTCCAGACATTTGGGATTTCCCTAGATCTTTGTCATTAAGCCCAAGTTTTATGTTGGTCCAAGAACATACATTGTTTAATTTGCATAATATTCATTTAGCAGCCACACTGGCTGAGTGCCCTGCAGCCCAGTCGTGCAGGACTTCCTCACTCATTGCAGCGGGGTGACTGCACCCTCCGAAACCTCGGTCCCGGGACCTCACAGTGCGAACCAGCCAGGACCTAGAAGTGAGAGGGCAGACACAGGTAGCTGAGTTCATCCCAGACTGGGGCAGAGCAGGACCAGAGCACAGGTGTTTTCAGGAACCGGGGTCCTGGCCTTGTCCGCTCTTTCTGATGGTAACCTGAGCCACCTGAGCGAGGACCCCCTGCTGCCGCCCTCCCAGCCCTGGCCTCGCAGCCTTTACCTGACCGCCTGTTGCTCCACCTTCTGCCCAGGTGCCGGGCGATGGCGGGGAGCAGTGGAAGCCGGCTGTGGTCGTCCTGACGGAGAAGGACCTCTTAATCTACAACAGCATGCCGCGCAGGAAGGACGCCTGGCTCAGCCCCGCGCACTCCTACCCGCTCCTTGCCACCAGGTACGGCCTTGGGTCTGGGCGGGCGTGTCTGCGGTCTCGGGCGATTTTTTAACAGTCGCCGTTATTTCAGCACGTTCTGTCATAGCCTAGCAGTGTGGCGCAGACTGGGGCCCCCTGAAGAGAAAAGCCACACGTCTTTTAGACATGTAGGGTTCTGTGGCTAAACAGGAGGCCGCGCAGAGATAAAGAACAGAGTTGTCGCGTCTGTCACAGGATGCGGACGTCTATCGGGCGGCCCCAGTCTGGCCACCTCTCCTGGTCCCTGCGCCCTGGGAGACCGCGGAGTCCAAAATCACCGGCTCCTGAGTGCTGCAGTGATAAAGAGGCTGCCAGGCTCCGCCCTGCTCTCTCCCAGCACAGTCAGCGCCCTTGTTTTTCATGTGCATGAGTTGCAGAACGAATACCATCCTCGCCCATGAGGTGATCCCCAGTCAGCAGCACCAGGGCATCCATGGCCTCCAGAACTTTGCTTCGTCTTGGTTTCCACGTGACAAGAACACAGAGGACTTCCCTGCTGTGCTGGCTTTAAATCTGTGTTGTCAGTGCCACGGTGCCCTGCTACACAGTGGCCTGCAGAACACACCACACAGGACTGGAACCCAGTACCCTTGGATCGACACCTCCCTCTCTACCCCCAACCCCAGTCCCTGGAGCCACAGTCTTCTGTTTGAGTCCTCAGATAAGGAGACCAGGCAGCTCTGTCCCTGTCACCCAGCTTACTTCACCAAGCATAATGCCTTTTAGCTTCCCCATATTGTCACAATGGCAAGATTCCTTCTTTTTAAGGCCGAGTAATATTCCAGCGCCTGGAAATACTACATTGTCCTGGGCCGCAAAGACCCAAGTTTGATCCCCAGTACCAAAACAAACAAACAAATACTCCATTGTCCTTATGGATGGCCATTCAGGGACACCACACTTCGTGATTTGAAATATGCTGCAACACCGCAGTAATCAGAAGCGTGTGGTACCGGCATAGAAGTATACAGAACGGGAGAGCAAAGCAGAGTGCCCAGAGTGCTCTGGTCAAATGATCTTTGCCCAGGGTGCGAAGAAGGTGTTGGAGAAAGAACAATGTCCTCAGAAGTGCGGGGAAAAATGGGTACCTTTCCATCCATCCATTCCGTCATGTAATCCATCCACTACGAGGCAGGAGTGTGGCTGAGGCAGGGGATGAAGAGATGACACAAGTTCAGACTCGCAGACCTGTGGTCCCCAGGCTGCATGCAGCTGGAACCACAGGGACGGATGTGCAGTCAGGCAAGGACCTCTCTGAGCCGAGGCGACAGACACTGCCCGCCCCGCAGGGAGGCCATGGGCCACCGTGGGAGTGATGCTGGCATTGAGCCTCGATGAACTGTGGGAGGGAGAGGGGCGGGAGCTGCAGAGGGGACCTGGGTGTCCAGGAAAACCCCGCTTCTCACACACCCTGAGCCCACGTAGAGCAGCAGGCTGGGCCTTGACAGCGACCGTGGCTGAATCCACACGAGTTACGCCCTCTGGCTCCTGAGCCCTCCTGCAAGGCCGTTCTTATGCACAGATCTTGCATGTCAGATCCTGAGGCTCAGAAAGGTGAAGAAACTGTCCCTAGCAAAGATGCCCTACAGGCCTGTGCAACTCAGATACGTGTGTCCCGGGCTGGAGGCGGTTGGCGTGGGCATGTGGCCCAGAGAGGAAGACTATTCTGTCCCACTCCACCCTTGGAAATCGGGACCCGGGAGCACTGGGAGCCCTTCCAGGTGGCAGAGTGGTGGTTGTGGTGTGGGTATATACTTTTACCTTTGGTTTAAAATAATGACAGCCCAAGAGGTGACTGCTGAATGCAAGCAGTGATCCCTATTTTCTGGTGAAAAGGGAAAAGAGAAGAAATAGATAAAAATTAAGACAAATTTCTGTAAGGACCCAGAGTTCTCGGCTGCAGGAAGAGGTAATGGCACCTCATGAGTCCCTGGTTTCTCTACTCTTCTCTGTCCTGTCTCCTGGTTCAGCAGTGGACTTCAGAGCCTCAGTGAGACCTGGAGGGCAGGCTGTGCTCTTGGCCCTGGTGCCCAGAGGTGGGAGAGGGGACGAAGACAAGAAATAGATAAATTAAGACAAATTTCTGTAAGGACCCAGAGTTCTCGGCTGCAGGAAGAGGTAATGGCACCTCATGAGTCCCTGGTTTCTCTACTCTTCTCTGTCCTGTCTCCTGGTTCAGCAGTGGACTTCAGAGCCTCAGTGAGACCTGGAGGGCAGGCTGTGCTCTTGGCCCTGGTGCCCAGAGGTGGGAGAGGGGACGAAGACTGAGGCAGGTGAATTATAAAGCTGATGCTCCTGGGAGAGAAACCTGGAAGGCCAGAGAGGAAGGGAGAAGCCAATGGTGGGTGACATTTCTCAGCTTAGACCTGGCCCTGCTGGGAGTTCAGGAGCGCTACTCCTGACATTTTAGCCACGTGGCTATTTAAGCAAATTTCATGTAAATGAAATTAAAAATTCACTTCTCAGTCTTGCTGCTGCAGTTCAAGTCCTCAGCAGCCATATGTGGCTATGGCCGCCATTTTGGACAGCACAGATCTAGAACATTCCGTCACCACCAAAAGTTCTGTTGGTCAGTGACATTCAGTACAAACCGTACTTCAAATTAACTGTTAATCCTGTCATGTCAACATCATTGGACTACGACACACATAGCAGATTCATGGAGCTCATTCCTGAGTGAGTCTGGGAAGGGCCTGGAGGCAGAGCCTTGGTACTACATGTGGTCCCCGCCCAGTCCTCGCTGGTTCAGATCCCCAGCCTCCCTGAACTGAGCAGCCATGCCCTCCGCGTGGTGCTTCTGCCTTGAGCTCCTCACTATGGGCCGAATCCACCCAAACGCTGAGGTAAATGAAACGCCCTCCTTTGAGCTGTGAGTGTTGGGCACTGTGTCCAGGGAGGGGAAAGTTCACACACAGGTTCTCCGGGCTGTCTGCTCAAGCAGGCTCAGCGGGCTCAAGGCCACCACTGAAGAAAGTGACCGGCCTGCTGTTCAGAGCAGCGTCCCCACAGGAGGGCTGCATGCACAGAAACCGTGAGCAAGGTCTGAGGAGCTGTGAGCAGCTCGGGAGCCTGGAAGTATCTGTGTCAGGTGACAGGGGTGCTAGGTCTGGACGGGCACAAAGCACAAGGACAGCCCCAAGCCATCCACACACACACACACAGAAATGGAGAAGGGACGGGAGATGCTGAGTAAAGAAATGGTGGAGCTAAAAGGGGTCCACGGGGACCGTTGCCACCTCACTCACCGTCTGGCCCCCAAACTGCCTGGCTGCACCGCTGCCCTGCAGAACCGAGCTTGCTTGTGTGGCATCGGCCCTGTGGGCAGGGGCAGCCTCAGACCCGGAACTCCAGCTGGTGCAGAGGTGTCCCGGCGGCTCTGGGGCTCATTCTTCCGTCACCCCCAGTGGGCAGGGAGTCGCCCCTGCTCCTGAGCAGCGGCCTGGAAAACGTAAGACCTGGGCCTTGGGCCTCCTCCTCCCCATCGGGAAGGGGCCTGACCCCAGCTGAGCAGCCCCCGCCTGCCTCCCAGGTGGCATTGCCTTCTGGGCCCACGGGACAGCGCGCCCGGGGAATGGTCTGTCTAGACCTGTGGGCTCAGGTATCAGCCACCCACCCATCGGGTCTGCTGGTCCTGGTCAGGTTCTCTCTGGGTGCTGTGCCAAGGAAAGGACTTTGTTTGTTTGTTTGTTTGTTTGAATTTCTTTTTAAAATTTGTACTCGTCCATGTTTGCAGCACACAGTAATCACGTTCCCCGTGGGGCGTTGTGCATGGACACAATGCGTCTGAATTATTTCTTCATGCCCTTCCTACCCTCCCCTACTCCATGCCATGGTCCCCTTCCTATTTGAAATATCTATCTCCCCTCTTCATGTTGTCTGTCTTTTATTTTGCTCTTTTTTCATTTATTTACATTTAAGCCCTGGAGTCTGATTTATTTCACTTAACGTTATGATCTCAAGGTGCATCCGTTTACCCAGGATGCCTCGAGCTTATTCTTTTCTATGGCAGAGTGGTATCCATCGTAAGGCCACATTTTCTGTCATTCCTGTGTTGATGGGCACACAGACTGCTTCCAGGACTCAGCTCCTGTAGACAGGGTGCACCTGGATCACTGTACCACGATGTCTTCAATGCTTTCGGGAAGACACCCACAAGGGGAATTTCTGGGTCAAGTGGAATTTCTAGCTTTAGCTTAGTTTACAAGTAGTACTGTGCAGAAATCTAACCAACCCAGAGCTAGTCCTGCAGTTGTGCTACGTAGTGCTGCTCGTGAATCACTGTGGGCGACGTTGCCGAGCAGGCCGTGGTCATACCCTGTGCAAAGTAGATCACAGCGGCAATGAGTCGGCGGCAGACCCTGCGGGTGCCGCTCAGCAGGGCCAAGTGATTCCACCGAGGTCGGCAGAACTGGACCCATTTGAGTCAGTAGCTGCTCATTAAGAGCAGGGCTCTCAGCTGGGCACAGCAGTACCTGCCCATCATCCCAGAGCCTTGGGCAGCTGACGCGGGCAGCACAGGTCTGAGGCCAGTCTGGACGAAGTTTTGTTTTGTTTATTGAGACAGGGTCTCACTGTGTAGCCCAGGCTGGCCTCTAACTTGTGGTGATCCTCCTGCCTCAGCCTCTCAAATGCTGGGAATACAGGTGTGAGCCCCCACGCCTGGCCTCAGCCTAGGCAGTTTAGTGAGAACTTGTCTCAAAATTTAAAAAGCCTGGAGACGGTGCTGCGTGCTCCCTGGGTCCAGTCCCAGTCTCTCTCTCTCTCTCTGTCTCTCTGTCTCTCTCACACACACACGATTCAGGCCCTCAGGACCCTGCCAGGGCCCTCACAGCTAATCAGTCCACAGTCAGGAGGAGTCAGGAGCACCACCAGCCAGCAGCCAGCACACATAGCCCTCAGGTTTC
Source organism: Fukomys damarensis (assembly GCF_012274545.1). Taxonomy (NCBI): domain Eukaryota; kingdom Metazoa; phylum Chordata; class Mammalia; order Rodentia; family Bathyergidae; genus Fukomys; species Fukomys damarensis. Next base: position 5,222,533 of record NW_022900917.1, read on the forward strand.
CACACTGAACCCCGCAGCCCGTGAAGCCGAGGCTCTCCTCCTGTCTCCAGATGAACAGGACCTGAGAAGTTCAGGGAACAATCACCCAGAGTCACACGCTGACGAGACCCGGACCTGCTCTGGTCCTCACCCGCTCTCTGCTGCAGCCTCCCAGGCTTGTGTCCCCATGGCTCTAAGAACTGCCCAGCGCATCAGGCAGCTCCTCTTCCACGACAGTCTGGGCAGGCAGTCAGAGGCCCCGGAGGAAGCGTCCCCAAGGCCCACAGCTGTGCACAGAGTCCTGGGGCCATCAGGAGCTGCAGTGTCGGCCACGGTCAGGGTGTGGCCCCGCCCCACCTCGGGGGCTCCCCAGACGTGTCAGATGGGTTTCCATCCTGCCCCAGCCCAAAAGAACCAGGGACCTAGGGGCTCTGTGAACTCTTTCTCTCCGGGGGATTCCGAGTACATTCTGCATTCATTGAAAAACTGCGGTTATGTCCGTGGACACCTGCAGGACGTGTGACTGTGCTTGGCGAGGGCAGCGTACGTGGGTGTCACACCCCTAATTCTCTCAGCGCCCCCCGACTCCACCGCACTGAATGTCCGCGACCAGCTACAATGCAGGAGTGACCGCCAGGCCGCCTCCTATGGAATCTTTTAAAACCCGACTAATCAGCAAAACAACACAAATTTAAAATAAGCAAACCAGGCCTTCGAGAAATCTTGTGATGACCCAGAGCGATCACCAATGGGAGGAAGCAAGCAGGTATTCATTCCGCTGTGAGGCTCAGGCTCCAGCTTGGTTGCTTCAGACCCCAGGGGGTACCCAGGGGCCAGTTTGCTTCTCCTTGGTCTCTGTTTCCCCATCTGAAAAATGGGGTCACCATGGCTACTGTAGAGTTGTTAAAATGTGAACATATCGATCAATTATAGCAAAACACAAGGTGGGAGATGCCTCGGGCCAGGAGTGTTTAAAATGTTCGATTATTTGGGAGTTTGGGAACATTGCAAATACAGAACGAGATACTTTGGGAAGAGGATCTAAACACAAGAGTCACTAGCATTTCACACGTGCCTCGTGTGGTTTTTGGCACGCGGTAACTTAGATAAAGGTGACTGGGCAGCATTTTAATAATTCTGTGCATGGAGCAGCTTTGTGGTGTGGAGTTTTCCACACAGGGTGTTTGTCGGGAGGACAGAGCCTTCCAAAGTACAGGTGTTCAACCTGAACCATGCACCGAGGACCTGAGCAACGGAAGTACATGTCCCTGCAGCTCGGGGATCCCGGGGACGGGTCCAGGCTGGCCAGTTTCTTTGAGGGTCTCTTCCTGGCTTGTAGACATCTTCCCTCTTTCAGTCTCTTCATATGACTGCTTTTTTGTTTCAGGTTAGGTTTGGTTTTTTGAGACAGGGCTTCCCTCTGTAGATGGTTCAGGCTGGCCTTGAACTCATTAGATAGCCCAGGCTGGATTTGAACTTGTGGCCGTCCTCCTACCTCAGCCTCCGAAGTGCTGGGATGAAAGGTTTGCATCCCATACTCAACACCTGACCTCTGCTTTGGCACATGCTTGGAGAGAGTGCGAGGGGACACCAATCCTATGAACTGGGGCCTCACTCTATTTTTTTCTGGGTACCAGAAATCAAACACAGGTCCTTATACTTGTGAGGCAGGCAGCAGAACCGCTGAGCTAAGTCCCACCCCCTGGGCTCCACTCTTACAGCCGCATTTACCATGCTGTTCCTTCAAGACCCATTCTCCAAATGCAGCCACCTTGGAGATGGAGACCGCAGCACGTGGACCCGGGGGTGGCCGCACAGGTCTTTCATGCACTCATTGCTTTCCTGTTCATGTTTTCCATTCACTCATTAGGTTTTGAAACAGGATCTTGCTGTGTAGCCCAGGCTGGCCTGAAATTGTAGTGATCCTCCTGCCTCAGCCTCCTGAGTGCTAGGAAGACAGGTGTGCGCTACCACGCCCCGCTTGCTTTGCTTTTAGTGATGACACGGGCACGCCTTACTTAGCACAGCACCTGGCACACAGGGGGACCCAGTGACTGCACCCTCTCCCCCGCTTCATGATGCAGCTTTGGTCAGAACTAAGAAACGCGCTTCCCTCACGCCACAGAGGTAGCTGGCCCCGGACCCAGTAGGAAACAGGTTCCTTCTCAGTGGAGTTACTTCCTCAGACGGTTCAGAACTGATTTATTTGTTTAGGTTTCGCTTTTGAGGGCCAGACGCGTCTAATTTAGACATTCCTGGAAGATGAAAATTCAGTGGCAGCCATGGCAGTGACATCCACTCCCCTCACCGTGTTCTTGGTATCCAGCACCTTGGGAGAGTTTTGTGAGGCCGCCTGTCCTCCTGACGACCGCGGTGGGGCCTCCCTGTTCCCGTGATTTACAGCAGCACCCCAGGACATCTGCAGATGTGTTGTAATTCCAGTTGGCCTCACCCCTCCGCTTTTTACGAGTCCTTGGGAAAACGTTGTTGCTTAGCCAAAGTTTATTTGATGCTGCTGAACGTAAGGCACGTTTGCCCATGTGGATTAAGACTGGGCTTTTGTCACTCTCGTCACAGAAGGCAAGTCTAATGGGTCTGCAGAGAGCAGGGATTAAGATCACGGTGGTTCTGAATCCTGAAGGAAGCTTAACCTAGAAGTTCTACACTCAGTTGCAATGGCTGCAGAAGTCGCAGATGCACAGACCTTGTAGAGAGCGATACTACTCCGAGCCCTGCGGCCCCGAGACAAAGGTGCGGGAGCCACAGGGGAGGAGCTGGTGAGCGTGCACCGCCGTGGTTCTGTCACCTGGCAGCCAGGGGCACTGAGTGCTGCTACGAAACAGTCGGGTGATTTTCAGGTGCCTAAGGAGTGAACCTGCTTCTAAATGCTAAGAGAAGCAGCAGCCTTGGGCCATGGGGAACGTTCACCAGTTGTGTGTATCAAGTTGTAATCAGAGGGTGTCACTCTTTGGGGTTGGGGGCGTGTTCCCCAGGAATTCCCAGTGCACAGAAGGACGCACATGCCCGATCTAGACAAACTGTGTGCTCAGCTTTCCCCACCCTGGCACCGCATTTACACCCTTGTACCTGGGACTCTCGCTGCCCCCCTTGGATCCCACTCTGCTTCCTGCCCGCCCTGCCATGGTCTGGTCTCCTCTGCCAGGTCACTCTGCCTTGGAGCCAGGGACTGAAACCTCTGCAAGCTGGGAGCTAAAACAAACCTTTCCTCTTTTAACTTGTGGGTGATGAATATTTTGTTTCAGCAACAACAAAGTAACTAAGACAAGGAGTCCAATCCTGACCCCTAAGCCCTCTCCCTCCCATGCGATCTTGGCAGAATCAGGTCTTTTCACCTGTAGAGTGGGGCGGTGTGTTCTTTGAGTGTGTGCTCTTCTGTAGGACCGAGTGAGACCCGTGTGATATGTAAAGCCTGTGCGTGAGGCAGTCGGTCGGTGTGTGATGAATGTGAGCAATTACTAAGATCAGAGAAAATGAAGTGTGAGGGACTGAGAAATAATTTCACATCTTTGACAGATGAAGTCTCCTGAGTCAAAGTCGCTGTGATGCCAGGACTGAGGTCAGGAGGAGGTGCGGCTGGTCTGCAGGGGATGGGGAAGGGGTCAGAAGTGGGGAGCCCGGGGAAGCTCCACTCAGCCCCAGAGCCAGCTCTGAGTAAGCGGGTGGCACGTGGATGTCACCTCCTCGGGGCAGGAACCTCCGCTTCACTGCGTGGCCAATGTTGTCGTAAGAACGCGTGCTGTGTGAGTGTTGTAGAAAGCAGCAGGCGAGAGGCTGGCATCCGAGTGCCCTATGCGCTGATGGCTTGGGACTCGCACTCCTGGCTCTGTCTGCAGGGTGGAACAGACCGATTTTGGACGCCCTTGCCGGGCACAAAGGGTCCCCCAGAGCCCTCGAGCCTGCACTGGTGGATTCGGTCCCCACTGTGGCGTGTGTCATCGCACTAGGGAAAGTGTTTGTGGGGCGAGAGAATAGATGAGCGATAATCAGAGGTTTGGGGAACGTATTTTACGATTGTAGCTCTCCCAGCACTCAGTAATACAGTGAGTTCAAAGGAAGAACTTCCCCCGTGTGGACTGCTGTGAGCTGAGGGTTTGTCTTTAATTGCAGCTGTTCTGGGGGAGGCGCCACATGGAGCTACAGTCATGGCCTACTTATTATTTATTTATTTTTATTCTGAGGCAGGGTTTGGCTGAATTGCTCAGTTGCCCGGGATGGGCTCACACTTGCGATCCTCCTGCCTCAGCCTCCCAAAGAGCTGGGATTACAGGGATTACATCTAGCGCCCTGTAGGGCATGACAGATACTTATGTCTGGAGAAGGACAACAAGCAGAGAAACCCACAGGCGGCCAGAAGTGGTCACTTTACCTTTTCCCGTGGTGGAAAGAGTGCCCTGCGCAGTCATGGACCTGGCTTCCGGTTCTGCACCCCACCTGTGAGTTTCCTGCCCAGAACCACACCAATGCTTCTTGTTTGGGTGGGGCTCAGAATTCCACCGCAAACGGTCTCTGTGGACACAGGTGGCACCGGCCACCTCACACCGGTGAGCTGCCACCTTCCTAGGTCCCTGTGCTCTGGCAATCGGCTGCAGGAGGGCCTGAGGCCACAGGGAAGGAGGAGGCTGTCACCTGTCCCCGCCTGCTCAGCACTGCTGCAGAGGGAAGAGCGGCCCGAACTGCTGCTCTGCTCTGCTTACCCCGATGCTGTGCTTGGGGCCAGTGTCCCTCGGGTGTACTCCAGCTTCTGAAAACCCGGGACAACCTGACTTTCAGCTGCACATTCACATAAGATGTTTGCGAGAGAAATGGGCCAGCTGATCAACCTGTTGCTCATTCTTTGCCCTTGAGTTCTTTCCTAGAAGAGCTGGGACTGCTGGGCTTGGCGGGCTGGCCAGTGGGCACTGGAGGTCACCGAACCATTTAAGGGACTGGACCGTGTGCTCCTCCCCTGCCCTCTCTCCCTCTCTCTCTCTCCCTCTCCCTCTCCCTTCCTGTGTGCGCTTGTCTGGCCTCCATTGTGGCATCTGCTGAGAGATACTAATTACAGCAATTAAGTAAAATGAGGATGCGATATTGCTTAGCAACCCAGTTACTTAATATGTAATTTTCCTAATTTGGCTGAATCTGTGTGCTGCAACTGTTGTTGCTTTAATTAAGGATATTAATAATAATGTTTTTGTATGGGACATTTTATGCAACAGTCTGTAACACCTATCCAGAATTAAATTAGCGTGTAAACATCCTCTGTGGGAAGGGTTTTTTACTCGTTTGTGTTTCTCAAAAGCAGTCAGGCCGGGGACCCTATGTGGGGGTCCAGAAACAACACAGTGCTGCATCTCAGTTGCTGGTGGGGAAACACTTGTCCGGGTGCCTCCCATAAGTGACTGTCGGCTCTCTGCAGGCGCCCCTAACCCTCGGACACAGGTTGGACCTAAAGTGGCCATAACATGCAGGCACCCTGAGCCCCGTGGACTCCTCCACTTCAAACACGTGCAGTGGTTTCAAGACCTTCTATCCTTTGTGCTATCTGGAGTACAGACTCACTTGTGTAAACCCCATCGAATGGGCCCATCTCTGCCAGCCCATGTTCATGAAACCTTAATGACTTTCACGGTGGGGGAGCATGAAGGGGCAGAAATAGGAACTTGTATTCCCAGACCAAAAAAGAAAAGATAACTCAGATTCTCTAAACCCTACATTACCACTAAAAACACCAGCTGCTAAAGATAGACTACAGGAAGAAACAACAAACGGCTCCTCGGCTGTTCTCATGAGATAAATCATCCTAGTTACCTTTTAAGACTCTTACTCAAGGCTGAAACCATCTGTAAGTCAGTATGTATTTGGGGGATGTGAATACTGGGGATTGAACCCAGGGACCATACATGCCCAGACCTCTTTTTTGTTTGTTTGTTTGTTTATGAGACAAAGTATCCCTGTGTAGCCCAGCGATCCTCCTGCCTCAGCCTCACAAGTGCTGGAATTACAGGTGTGCGCCACCACGCCCAGCCTCAGATTCTCTAATCCACTTCAGCGCCTACTGCTTTGTGTGGCTGTGGGTCTGAGGGTAGGAGCGGAGCTGTACCGCAATTGCTATTCACCCACTTCTTTTGTAGTCACCCCTTTTGTATTTTAGCTCTGCGTTTAATCGTTAGCTTAGCAAATATTTACTGAGTGCCTGCTGTGCACCTGGAACTATTCTAGGCCCTAATGATACATCAGGAAATAATCAAATCAAATCCCCACCCTGATGGAACCTACATTGAGGAAACTGAGGCACAGGGGTCAGAGCCCAGGCATCTGACTCCCTCTCTTCCTTCTCCCGCCCCACTCTGGGCTCTCTCTGCTGTGTCCTGTGTGCTCTTCTCTCCCATGCACCTCCCGGTAATGCGGATGGAGAACCCCGCTAGGTTCATGGCCACGTCCAGCCACGGGGCGATGTGTCTGTCCTCGGGTCCTCAGTAACTTGGGAATCGGGTGGGAACAGCAGCCTGAAAGCCAGGACGCTGGCATTTTCTTCCTGGCTGGGTGAAGAAGTTACCTTCTCTTGCAACACAGCGTAATTTTAGTTGTAGTTTAGTTCCGGTCAGAGATAAGAGACAGGCGGTCATATTTTTAAGGGTGCACAAATAGCTTAAAATATGAAGTCGTTGAAAGATAAATAATAGCTCTTTCAGAGTGCCCTGAGACTGCTGATCTTTGGGAAGAATCTTGGGAGGATATAAAAAGACTATTCTTGGCAGAACAGGAGAACCCCGGGCAGACACATTCCAGCCCCACCTTTCCAAGTGCCCAGAGGAGAAGGCTTCTGAAATCTTAATGTCTGCTGACATTTATGTGGCACACAGCATCTGGGATCTGGTACGCTAATATGTTCCCCAGTGTTCTCTACAAAGGAAGAGCCCATTAGCGAAACCTTTTACTGGCCCCAAATTTCAAAAGATTTCAAAATAGATCAGTTATACGTATGTGTGTGTGCTTTCCTTTGCAAAACAAAACTGGACTTTAAAAAGTATTTTGAAATAACATGGAGTTGTTCAGCCGAGCTTCACTGAACACCTACCCCGTCTGGCAGCTGCTTAGACCGGGGGTGGCGAACCTATGGCACGCATGCTGCAGCGGGCTGTTTGTATTGTTGAAAGCTCTAAAAGGTTCGCCACCGATGGCTCTGCCCAGAGGATCGAGGAGGGATTCGAGCTGGTCCCTGCCCTGAAGGATCGTGAGGCCTATAGAAGGTGACTGTAGGGTCCAGGAGAGGGGGTCCGGTGGTCAGGTTCCCCCAACACCCGCCTACCCGGGAGCTGTCAGCCTTGCTAGCTGAGCAGCAAGCCTTACTGAGGTCCCGCACCTGGTGGCTGCGAGCTCAGGCGGACGTGGCCTTACTGAAAATGTTCCTGCCCCAGCTCAGCTCCCAAGAAGCAAAGCTTCCGACCAAGTGCAGGTCCCCAGATGAGCCACACCCAGGAGAGGCTTCGGGGCCACCGCGGGCTGCCGGGGAGAAAGCGCTGGCATCTCAGAGAGCCCAGCCTGTGCTGGGATTTGTCCACGCCTTCCTCCACCAGCCTCTCGCGCAAAGTCTCCTCTTTTCCACACGCAGTGGCTGTGAATTTCATCTCACGCTGCTCTCTACAAACTGGGTTTGAGTACCTGACTGTTTTGACCGTTGTCTGCTGGCATCGTGGTGTTTGTATAGATCGGCCTTCAGGACCACTGGTTTCCTTTGTAGTTCTACTTGCTTTATGCCCTGATGGCATTATTCAGAGCAGGGGGCTTCATTTCCCACCCCAAAGTATTCATGGCACCAAAAAATAAAGAAGCCTCTGGAAAAGCATTGGTGCCTGGGGCTGCAGTTCAGGTGGGACCCGAGGCTGCCACCTGCTTGGTTCTGGAGATGCAGTGCAGGTTCCGCCTGTACTGGTGATGGCTCTGGGTCACCTGAATCATCAGACGGATCTCCAGCGGTGCTTTCGCTCTGTGTTGTTTGTCCACTGTGCCTCTTAACTACTTACATCCAGATTCAGTGTTCTTTCTTCCCATTTTAGACCATCTGCTGACTAGATTAGCCGATATCCCCTTGTCCTATACAATTTCATAAGTGTAACTGGTAAAAATACTGAATGGGACAGGTGTGGGAATACCGCTCCATCTCCACCCCTAATTAAAGTGGGCTGGGCACTGGACGGGATCACTTAACAAAGTGACCACTTCTGGCCGCCTGTGGGTTTCTCTGCATGTTGCCCTTGTCCAGACATAAGTATCTGTCATGCCCTACAGGGCGCTAGATGTAATCCCTGCAATCCCAGCTCTTTGGGGACCTTGATGTTGCTTTCCTAGAATCCAGGAACTAGGTTCTTAAGATCCTAAGGCCTTTACAGAATACTGTGTTCTTGTCTGGTGGGTTTACATTGCCATGTCTGAGGGGAGATGCCCGGGGAGCAGGCCGCTGCAGAACATTTCCAGGATCATTTTATTGACTGGGAATTAGCACTATGCCAATGCAAATTCATCTCAAGAGATTTCACAGAACACTTACTTGTTCAGTTATTTACCGTTTTGTTTTAGTTTTTCTCTGTCTCTTCCTAGTAGCTACTGCTCTTATCAACATGGTGGCCCACGTGCCACAATAAGGGAAGGATTTTGAGCTTCTCTCATTCAGTGGCCTCCACCCATCGTTGGAATGCCGTGGTTTTTAATGCAACCAGCTCCTGGGCAGCACTCTCCAGGTGCTCTGGGGTAAATATCCACAGTTCCACTATCACTGTGGACAGTCAAATCAGTTAATGGAGGAAGACTGAAAGAACAGAGGAAATTGTGGTTTCCAACCTCTTGCTAGGCATGCAATAACAAATATTTTGATAAATGTGGGGGTTCTTTGTGCCAGAATCCCCCACTCGCTGTTCTTCTAACAGTGTCCTTTCTGAAAGGTTCTGGAAGATTCAGATTCCCTCTCTGGAGGAAGACATTAGAATGATCAGGTTGTCCAGTGAGGAAGAAGGAGCTCACCCACCCGGGCTCACGCTCACTACTGATCGGTGCTGCTGGCTGCTTTTCACTCACTTCCGTATTCCAGGAACACATTTCCTGACAACTGGGGCTGAGCCTGGAGGACGAAGGCTGTGGAAATTCGGAGGGGAGAGAATATCTCTCCTCCTCAGCTGTGGCCCCGCAAGGCGTGGTCAGCTCTGCTCACACTGAGCTTCCACTGCAGAGAGTGTGGGCCGCCCCCAAACACACCACCAACAGGGCAGTTTAAACAGTGGAAACTTGGTTCTCACAGTTCTCAAGGCTGGGTGTTCACGATCAGTGTGCCTTCAGCATTGGTGTCCTTCAGGGCTGTCTTCCTAAGCCTGCAGAAGGCCACCCTTGTTCTGTACCCACAAAGGGCCTTTCCTCTTTGGGGTTCTTTTTTTTTTTTTTTTTTTTTGAGACAGGGTCTCACTTCGTATTTGAGACTGACCTGGAACTCACTATGAGGCCCAGGCTGGTCTTGAACTCACAGCGATCCTCCTGCCTCACCCTCCCGAGTGCTGGGATTACAGGCGTGCATCACGATGCCTGGCCTCTTTGAGGTTCTTAAAGGGTACAGTTATACTGTGAATGAAGGTCCCAGTCTACAACTGCAACTAACTTTTACCACTGCCTTGTGCCTTATTCCAAATATAGCTGTATCGGGGTTAGGGATTCAGTGTGTGAATTTGAGGGGCAAGTTGTTCAGTCCATGCCAGTGCTGCATGGATATCTGTTGGCTGCATGAGCTGTCTACAGGTGAGACCTGCAGTGATCGACGCAGTGGGTGATCTGGGGATTTCTGATGCTCAGTTGGAAGGAGGGCGTGGGAACCGGGACAGCGGGACAGTCCTCTGAGAGTGAGGGAGGACCGGTCCCTTCCGTTCACAGGTCTCAGGGTTGCTCCTTTACTACTGTGGAAGAGCAATGAGGCCCCGGTGGCGTCTCGGTGTCCTGTGAGCGGCGGCCTTCATTCTGGGGAGGGCTCTTCATAGCCACGGCCTGCAGGAGCTCGAGGCGGGAGCTCGGAATAACCGGGTATGGATGATTGCAGGAAAGCATCCAGGGGTGATTCAGGAGTCCAGCGCAGAATCGCCACTAACTTTAAACAAGCGAAACACTCGGGACATCCCGGGCCAGAATCCATGTCTTTTGAGTGCAGAGGTTCTGGTTCTGAAAATGATTTGAATTCATTTCCATCTCATAGCTTTTTAAAGGTAATCTTTAAATTGTATGCTGTGCTTCTTAGAGACAATTTTGAAGAAAAAAATGTAGGAAATGAGGCCACCTATGCAATTGCTCAGTACTTAAATGCATTTCGTTTCCTGGATTCTCTTACATAGTTGCATTACAAATTCATATAGATATAGATATAGATATATCTATATATATGTATTCCCCCCCAGGTCGCCATATGGTATTTATAAAATAATGGTAAAGGCCTGCGTCATACCCCAGCCAAGGATGTGCAGCCATGTCGAGTGTCCTCTGGTTACCACCATGCACACCAGGCAATGAGACAGCACTGCTGGGCCTCAGGGTTTACCTACCGAGCATATGTACGTACATATTGGCACACTCAAAAGCAGACAAAATAATCCATGTGTCTGCTGTTCCTTCGATGGCAAATCACCCTGTTCTTCAATATAAATATTAGAGAATTCACCCTTGGTTAGGTGAGAAATCAGTTTTTTCTTTCCTTTCTGTTTTCAACCAGTGACAACTTAATGAACTAAAAGGGACAATGGTTTTATCTCCAAGGGCAGATTTTTATCATCACTTCCAGTACTGTGCTGGGCATCTCTGCCAGGTGCCAGCATCATACTGTGTGCCAGCCTGACTTGGGCTTCCTCATACCCGCTACATCCCGAGTGTAATTTCATTCCTCACCCTTTGAGCAACCGTGAATTCTCTAACACACTGTATTTTCCAGTTACTATTGGCTTCCTTTTTGGGGGGGGGGGTTTGAGACAGGGTCTCACTATGTAGTTGAGACTGCCCTGCCCTGGAATTCACTGTGTAGCCCAGGCTGGTCTCGAACTCACAGCGATTCTCCTGCCTCAGCCTCCCGAGTGCTGGGATTACAGGCGTGCACCACCATTGGCTTCCATTTTAATTACAGTCTCTCTGAAGAAAAATAAATATCAGTTGGAAATTCACACAGACACGCACGCGCACACACGCTGCGTTCTCCCTGAGAGTCGCTCATCAAGTGTGTTTCTACCTCTGCGGTGTACTTATGCTGGCCCCAGCTTGTGACAGAGATGAGGGATGGACATTAAGGGCAGGGAAAAGAAGAACATTGTCAGGCCCGGCGAGGTTCTTGTAAGAGAACCAGTTGTTCCTTCTTGACCATGCCGCTCTCTGTGCTAGTGTGGGGCCCGGGTTATTTGATCCTCACAACTCTCACAAGGTAGTAACCCTTTGAGAATTGTGGCACAAGGCAGACAAGATGAACGTGGCTCTAATGCAGGCTTTATTCTTCTCAAACCTGTCCCTGTCAGCTTAATGCCCAGCCTGCCACTTTGCCCAACTGGTGCAGATGTTAAGGTTTTCAAAAGGGAAAAGTGACTCTAGTTCTTAAAGCAACTAAAATGAAGGGCCTTTGAGTATAAAACACTGAGCAACTAAGTACCATACATCCTGGCCTCCTATGGATACCTGGACCTAATATGTTTTTACCTGGTGTCCTACCTCCTTTCAAAACCCCTATAAGGCTGTAGACAATGCCTCCTATTTTTCAGTCTTGCTTGATTTTGTTTGTTTGTTTGTTTTTCTGGTACTGGGTATTGAACTCAGGACCTTGTGCTTGCCGGGCAGACACAGCACCACTGAGCTGGACCCCTGGCTCAGTCTTGCTTGATTTTGAATCCTCAACTTCTTCTCCGCTTTTTCTGCCCCAGCTCACTTCTCTCTCCAGAGGGCCCTCTCCGTGTGTGCGAATTGGAACAGGCCCCTGCGTGTTAAACCCGTGCATGTGAGCCCACACCAGCAGCACCTTCCCCTCACATGGCCCTGGGCTTTGGCTTTAACAAGCCCCCAGCTTTCCAGCTGACCTTTCTCTCAAAGCTGGCATTGTGAACCACCCCTGACTCCAACTTCACAAGGGAAGAAAGCGCCTTAGAATTACCCAACAGCCTTGTTCTAGAAATTCAACAGGCTATATGTGCTTTGTTCCATTGGTAATGCTGTTCTGCAGCATTTAGGTTTACAAGACAAAATAAGCTTTTAGATTCCTTTCAACCTGTTTTTAATTGAAAGGTAATAAGCTCTTTGCCTGAGAAAATAACTGTCCACCCGTGAACAGACACCTGGCATTTGTCCAGCAAGTGATAAAGTGTCGCTTTTGTATGCAAAGATAAGGATGGAAATGCAGAAACCCCGGAGGGAGGTCGAGTGTATCACGTTACCCTTCCCCTGCCCTGCAGGAGTGGTAGGAGAGTCTGTCCCCAAAGGAGACTGCTGTACCAGCAGGAGAGAGTGTGTTCAAGGTGGCACCAGAGCTCTTTGATTCTTAGCATGCTAAACCTGGCCTCTGAGAAGGTTGTGTCCTGGAGAAGTCACTTTTTCTGCCGAGGGTAAGTCCTGAAGCCAGTGTGACAGTGTCGCGTTGTAGAAGGATCTGTTGAAAATCCCTTCCAGTACCCGCAGCCCTGCGGCTCTCTACCATTTCTCCAGGCGTCCAGCCTTGTCCTTCCTCTGGAGTTAGCAGAGAAATGGACTGCGGCTTCCTCAGCTGAATACCAGGTTATTTGGAGGCCGTTAGATTGTCATGTGTGTTCGATGCCGCGGATCCCCTCGAAGTATGAGAGCCACAGCGGACTGGGCCTCACCCTCGGCTCGGTGCCGCACACTTCCTTTGTCTGTGCACACCCCTACTTTTACATGGATGCGCTCAGGAATGGAATGGGGAGTTTTGTACCGCCTTCAAATTGTTTGCTCTCTCTTCTACTTTTCTTTTTCAGCTGAAAGGATTACCGAGTTTGCACAAGTTAAAACCCTCTGGGTGTATAGCCAAGTGCACAGCTCCGGATACTTCTTAATTTCACTCTAGCATTGGAGCGAAGATGGCAGCAGCCATGGGGAAGCGTAGGGTGCAGCGGGCCCTCTGGTTCCAAGTCTTGAAGATGAGAGCGGATCACCAGTTCTGGGGTTGTGCTGGGGCGTGGCAGGCGGTGGAGGAGCGTCCCTCCTGATGATCTCTCTCTCTCCAGGCTAGTCCATTCGGGGCCCGGGAAGGGCTCACCCCAGGCTGGTCTGGATCTGTCCTTTGCAACACGAACTGGTACCAAGCAAGGAATTGAAACGCATCTCTTCCGGGCAGAGGTCAGCAGGGACCTCTCGCAGTGGACAAGGAGCATAGTACAAGGTTGCCACAACTCAGCCGAGCTCGTTGCTGAAGTCACCACTGGTGAGTACTGCTGACTGTGGCCCCGGAGTCATAACTTTATAGGAGGGACACAGCCTCTGCTCCACCTCAGCTTCAAAGGAGCATCTGTCGCCGGCCCTCCGGGGCACTTAAATCTCAAAATCTCAGTGGTAAACCATGTCGTACTCACCGTTTCCTCCTACCCGCTGTGCGCTCGGCATTTTATGTAATGCCTGGGATTTTTCCACACAGTGAAAAATGTTGTGTGTGTCCCAAATTAACTAATTGAGGCAAGGCCAACATTTTAAAAGGGAAATGAAATGGAATAGAGGTGTCAGTGTGAATATTGTTTTCACATTCTATATACGCATGGCTTGTGTGTCCTGGGCGCAGGCACCTGTCTGACTCTCTCATCTCCGCCAGGAAGCAAATTCTGAAGAAAGGTTAAGTGGCTTGCCCAAGAGCACGCAGCGAAAAGTGACAGAACTGACCTTAGCTGTAGGCTGTGTCACCCTGTGTCCATTCCCCACCCCGCAGTAGCTACGGAGACACGGCACCTCCCACTGTCGGAACAGGGAGCCGCAAACACCAGCTTTGTTCAGGCTGCTATGATCAACAGTTTTCATGTGATTCTCTAAAACAGACGGTAGACAGACGGTTGATAAACAGATGTCAGCACGTGAGAGAAATATGGTTGATTTTACTTTTTTAATTAGGCAAAGATAAGAGACTGAAAAAGTACTTGAGTCAACAGTAATGTTAATAAACAAAATACATACTATAAAATCTTCTATGTTTGCTAATCCGGCCTCCACACTTAGGCAAGTGTTGTTCCTCAGCCAGCACGACACACAGCTGCAGCATCCGTACCTCTGCTCCCAGTCCCGAGATCTAAGGCACATGGGTTTGGGCTCTGGGAGCTGTGGCCAACCTCTTCCAGTCTCCTGTGGACACACAGAGAGGCCGCCCTGTGGCACAGTCACAGCCTGGCCGGTCAGAGTCTCCTATCCTAGTAACTCCAACCTGGACTTGTTAGGGTTGGTTCTTGTTTTTCCATTTCTCTCTGTCTGAGAAAACAGCACAAGTGAGAAAAAGACACAAGTGGGAATTTTAAATTCACAAGACCTGGAATCAAACTACAGTTTTATTTCTATTTTAATCGCTTACTTAATCTTTTAGTTTCCTCATTTTTAAAAAGAGGGAAAAAATATCACCCACTAATACAAACAGCAGGATTCACTGCCTGGGACTGTCCTCAACAAGTGTTACTATTAGTTGCTGTCCTTATAATTATTATTTCCTGTTTTAGTTAGCTTTCCTATCACTGAAATAAAATACAGAACTCCCATAACTTGGAGAAGAAGTTTAATCTGACTTACGGCTGCAGGGGATTCAGTCCATGATTAACTGGCTCTCAAGAAGAAACATCAAAGTGAAAAACCATAGCAGAGGAAAAGGCAGAACAGGGAGCAGTGCCAGAGAGGATGGGGCCTGAAACCAAATGCAGTACCAGGATGGTGCCTCCACGACCCACCCAGAAAACACCTGGAAGTGTGTTTCACTAACCCTCTGAAGAATTCCCAAAACAATCAAGCTGAGGGGCCAGGGATTTGGCTCAGTGGTTCCACTGCCTGCTTTGATAGCACAAGGGCCTGAGTTTGATCCCTGGTACCACCAAAAAAAAAAAAAAAAAAAAAAAAAAAAA